>NW_020438946.1:2261145-2311652 GCF_000699045.2 Agrilus planipennis
ATATGAATTATTTGTTCCCGGCAGACTTCGTACTGCCTCAATCGATAAATAAAAGACCTAAACTTTTGTATAAAATAAACTTAAAATAAACAAAAGGAATCCATAATTAATAAAAAAAAAAATGCTCGGTATGAATGAATTTTTATTATTATTTTCGATTAATTACACATGATGTTGCTTACTTACAAAACAGAGTTTTCCTGAAATATTGGCTTTTTAGAAGGTTTCAAATTGATATCGACAGACACACACAGTTATGATACAGTCTGTTAATTAATTTGTGACAAAACTTAAGATTTATCAATCTACATAACAACTTTCATATTTATTCACCTTTTAAACCTTCTCTGGACTTCCACAAATAATTCAAGACCAAAGTTAGACAAATTGATCCATCCGTTCTCGAGTTTTAGCGAGACTAACGAACAGCAATTAATTTTTAGATATATAGAAGATAGAAGATAGATTTCCCAGTTTGTAGAGACATGCTCTTGTAATATTCATTAATTAAGAAATAGGTAACTAATACAAAATATAGAGATTTGTATTTTATTTTACTATCCTTTCATTAATTAAAAGCCTGCGTCTGCTTATTCCTAACGTTCAGCGTAAGTATTTCCCGACAAAGATAAGGATAATGAATCACTGCTTGGGAATCAGTAGTAGAGAACGATGTGCTGCCTTCGTTAACTTGAAATATGGAATAACCGATTCACATATGTATGTATATTTGTTATATTTACTGATATTCAGATATTTTTCACTGTTGACATTTACATTTTCAAAAATCTTCGAAATTTCTGTTTTATACTCTAATATAAGTTAGCAAAGTTACAATTTCATTTTCTGACACCTTTTTCTTTCGCATGAAACATGTCTGAAATTTTTTAGCAAATATGTGCAGATACTGATGTACATCATTAATTTTTTCAATATCATAAAATCTCAATCTCGAATTCCTTTCTGACCTTTTTGATTTCTGTGACGTATTTTTCATATTCCTTTTTCTGTAATTCTAAATTTGTCATTTAATTTTGATGTAAAGCCTTAAGGCACACTAAATCTCTTATTCAAGTAATGATAAGCACAACTGGTCTTGTCTTGCAATCTTGGTCTTGATCTTGAGAAAATGTAAGACCAATACTGTCTTTATACTAGCAAGATCGAGACCAAGACCAAACGAACAAGACCAAGACTAAAAACAAGACCGAACGAACAAGATCAAGATTAAACCCAAGACCTAATACGCAGGATCAAGACCAAATATTAAAAAAAAGAAAATTTGGTAGTATCTAAAAAGAGGGATCTACAAGAATGTCCCCGGAGTAAGCGTTCTTCGTCCCTAAGTCTGGATGACACATGGTTGGAATATAAAAACAAACTAATTTTTTTTAATATTTTTACTTCTTTCAAGTACCTTGTGGGATTTTGTTAGCTAAAAGGTCAATTTATGAATTGAAGGAAGGGTAACTCTCACAACTAACGACACTATTTTTTTTAAATTCATGACAAGCTCGCATGTATGATTTAAGACAAATATTGTATTGGATTCATGGCCCGTAAAGATTAATCTTTATATTAACTGTGGAATATTATTAAGGACTAACTCTCTTCTATCTTCATTTCGTCGGTCTCATTCCTACGATTNTTTATATAGATATATAGATATAGATAAGATAATAATATGCCAACTTTTACTCATAAACTCTAACCTTTGGTAGAATAAAGAACAAAAGGAAAAACAGCGGGCTGGAAAGAAAGGTAAACTAATTTTACCATAAACTTCAAATGCCTGCAGTTCCGTTGGAATAAAAAATAAAATAAATCAATAGGTAATTATAATAATAATTTTTATATAGCAACAAAACCGTTTTAATTTTAATTTCAAGTGATAACCTACTCGTTTTCTTTTGTTATCCCAATAAATTGGAAATTTTCATCGATCATTGCAGTTAATCAAGTAAAAGCTTTAAGCATAAAATTTGTATGAACACATTTAATGGAAATTGTTATCCCTGGAATCTGTACTACTTTTATTTCCCGGAAAAAGGCAAATTTTATTTATGAGGAAACACATTAGCATATTTGAAACGTGTTGGGAAATTACCTGGTCGGTAGGTCATGAAAAGTGAAACTTAGCGTGTTATGAAACACTGGCATAAAATTAAGCGATAAAATAATGCACGTGTAAACGAAAAATGCGGGTTGTTCACCCTACATTGTTTGTGTAGCTATTTCCATAGCGATACCTTTTATTGACCAAACTAACGTTTTCCCTTCAATATTGATATATTTGTCGCTGGTGAAGCTCGTGGTGATTCATCTCCAGTGAAAAACTATACTGTTGGGGTAAGATAATTACCTATTTGTAACCAGGTAAAGATCCCCCGTATACATTTTCATTAATAAAAATATCATTGAACTCGTTATTTATTTGTTTCAAAGTTGTTAGAATATTTTCAAAATTCTTGTGGATTTTAGCCTTAAAAGTTGATTAATTAGTTTTTTCCATTATTTTTTATTGTACATAAGATTGTAAATTAAAAGTTTTATTTATTGTATTTATAATTTAACAAGAAAAAAGCAAAATATTATACTTTTCATTTACTATAAATTGTGATAGTACATAAGGGACATTTTTCGTTAAAAAATTTAGAAATCGTTTAACTAAGAAATAAAAATAAAAATATGCTGGTACATTAATTACAATAAATTTAGTAAATTCCAATTTTACTAGGAATTGTGTCACATTATACCATCATTATTTTACTTATTTCAAAAATTATCGATTCAAAAATAATATAATAAGTAAAATAGAGTTGTAAAATAGAAAACCTTTTCCTAGAACCCCCAATTTTGGACTTGCAAATACCTTAAAATATTTAAAATCTTTATTAAAAAGTCTAAAATGAACTACATTATAGAAGTCTGTCCTTTAAAAATTTCAGAGCACAAACCCCGACCTTTTCTGCATAGAAAAACAGCAATTTTATATGTAATGAGTTCATATACTTAATGCTAGAAGTTTTTTTGATTTAGGAATACATGAAATTTAGAGAAAAATGTTGCAAACCTTTAATTTAAATAGAGCATTTAAACATTAAATGTATTTGTTAATAAAAGGATTATTTCCGACCATTATAGACTGGAGCGCCTAGATTATGCTATTTATTGATATTTTAGAAATTGATAGACAGCAACAAAGGAATAATTTTTTATTCATACGCCCATAATCAATATTTAACTGTCCAACTGAAAAAATTCCGATATTTGATCATTATCACATCACTGAAGGCTATAAGAATTATTACCACAAAATAAATGAATTTGATGTACTTTAGAAATGCACGTAACAAGTCAGCACTGCTTTAGATATATTATTTTTAATCGCAAAAAGAAAATAAACTTTGGTTGGGATTCTCCTTTAGTCTGCTATAGCAAATATTGTAAACTTTTTTGAAATACATAGACGAGAACTCTGATTAGTTAAAGCTTTTTTTTTCAAATATTTATTTTCTTTTTTTATAAATTTTACAATATCATTCGAAAGTAACTGGGAACCGAAGGACTGTAAGCCATAAGGGTTGCGGAAATTTTGTCTTTAATTAACTTTTAAAGCTTTTTAAACGCACACGAGATATTCTTATAATTTATTTGTATGAAATACTAAATTAACGAGGTTTTGTTTTTAGTACAAATGATATGTCAACTTTTATTCACAAACCCCAGTCTTTGGTAGAAAGAAAGAAACAACAGTGGGCCCGAGAGAAAGGTAAACTAATTTTGCCACACATTAGACCAAGTCGCGCATATCATTTTTCGTTTTCTTCAGAAGAACTATCTCGACTTAGAACACCTTGGGGCAAAGAGATTATCCAAACTAGGTTTGTATAAATTATTTAGCATACATCTAATTTAATTTATTTAAAATTATGATAATGCCATGTAAGTATATCACATACAAACGGTTTTCACAGGCACGGCGAGAAGGATTACTAATATAAAAAATTCAATAACTATTTTCGTATGCATTTAAAGAGGATAAAAGGTCACATTCTTTCCATGTTTTTAAGCAAATTGTTAATAATGCCTATTGATGAAAATTAGCCGATCGCCTTTCAGATCAAGACAACTTTCTCGAGCTAGTTCAAATTCTGATCTTTACCCTCCTAATAACGAACTAAATCGCCGACCTAGTTTGCCGCCAATACACCAAAGTCCTACTTCTTCGTACGAAGAACACGAAAAAGATTTTGGTGGCGAGACGTCAGGTTATGGAAGCGACAATCCCAATCACACTCCAGAACAAAGAAAGTGGAATGAGCAATACGCCAATCCTTGGGGGAGTCAATCGGACGTTAAAACGTTTTGGGAGACACCAGATGAAATTAGTAAAATTAAGGATGCCCCGGGATGGTTAAAAAGGGGACTACAACGAAACGTGGAATTGATCGTAGCAAACAGTTCGCCATCAGAATCTCCAGAACAAGATTATAAGCATGATTTTGATCATGATAGGCCAAGTACCGGCTCAAGTGGCTCTCAAACTCGGTAAGTAGGTCTTATCTAAGTACTTTTAAATAATACCTTGTTGTCTTTTTAGTTCGTTTATTAGAGGCCAAAATATACCACTTGATCCTGTTGAAGTGGCGGAAAGGGAACAGAAACGACAAAGAGCTTTAGCTCATCAGGAAGCCATCAAACTTCAGCTAGAAGAGAAAGAACGGAAAAAGAAAGAAGAACGGGAACGAAAGTTGAACGAAGAAAGAATGGAAGAAGTTAGATTGGAAAAAGAACGCGAAATTGAAAGGGAGCGAGTAGAAAGAGAACAGAAGGCGTTGAAGGAAAAACAAGAGAAAGAGCAAAAACGTAAAGAAGCAATGAAGCAGGCATTAGAATTGGCTCAGAAACAGGCGGAAGAAATGCGAAAACAGAAAACTAGAACAAACGTCATTTTACCAGAATGTTCCGCTGAAAATCCAGAAAAGTGCCAAAAACCTGAAAGTAAAGAAGAAGTCGAAGACAGCAAAATAAGGAAGCAGTTAAAAGAAATCGATACCTCTTTTGAAGAAACTGAAATTAAAAAGGTTTCCCAAGAAAGTAGTAATAAGATTTTAGATAATTCAATAGATTGTGCTGTAAATAATAGACCAGGTACTTCAGCAAAATTAATTCAGACTCCGAACCAACACCTAATATTACAACCGTCTTTAGAAACAATAAATTCAATGCCATTTGCACTACTAATGTCAAATGGCAACGGAGGGACTTCGTTAGTACCCATCGCAATTCCAATTACAACATTTGGCGAAGAACAATCACCGAAAAGGACTATTAATCGCGTTTTAACCCCCTCTTCTTATAGGCATAGAAAGTTTCGTAACAGTAGCACTCAGACTGATAGCTCATTTCTGTTGGATCGAAGAAAATGCAATAAAAACAGGATCAGTGCTCAAAAGAAAAGAATTTTTAGCAATTACGAGAGCAGTAGAAGGGGGAGCAGGGTGGGAACTTCCGACAGTTTGAATTTGAGTGACAGGCCAAAATGGGGTGCAAATAGACCCCACACTCGTTATTTAAAACAAAGCGAAAAAGATCTTCTCTATCAAAGGAGGAAATCAAGAACGAAAAGGTGCCAATCACGAAATTACGAAAGGAAAGACAATAACTATTCGCCACACTCTAGTGACGACAGTGAAACTGCGAGTGCGAATGTATATTCTAACAATGAAACAATAAAGAAAAGGACCCGAGCTTTGTGGCAAAAACAGGATAATATAAGTGGATTGAATCCACTGAAAACAGAAATTATTCCCTTGGAAACACACAACAACCAAATTTATTACAAGTTGCCTGAATGTGAAAAGTGCTTCTGTCGTTGTCATAATAGTAATACTACTACTACCGATATTTTAAAAATAGACCACGACACCAAAAATAATAATCTGAATAATAACAATCAGAATTTAATTGTTAATAACGAAATAACAGATAGACTCACGAACACCTTTCAAAATCAACTACACCTCAAGGAAGAAACCGATTCACTTTGCACTTTATCTGTTTCTTTATCACACGACAATAGCAAAGAAAGTTCTCTTTAATATTAAATTTCTGCTTTGGTATAAACAATCCGTCCTTAATACCTAAATAATGTTTAATTCGTTTTGGCTTAGGATTTTGCTATAAAATGGCAAAGTTAGATGACTTTCTTACTAAGAAAAAAGAAACTGCTCCAATTTTGGATTTATTCCGAGTGACCGCCAAGTCTCCAGAAGAATTCAAAAAACTTCACGACAAACTCCCAGAATTCAAAATTAAACCAGAAAAAGTTCGCGCCGAGGATTTGAAGATTAGAGAAAAGAATTTTAAGTTTAAGGCTGGGAAGAAAGACTTGAAAATTTTGAAGCAGTCTTATGCGTTCTTAGATCCCGTTCCATCTGAGATGAATGAAGTTAACATTGACGAATTAGCCGTGGTACCAATAGAATGGAAAATGTTAACTTTACTTCGTCCAAAAACAAGAACCGAGGAGGAAATGTTTTCCAGGTAATTAATAATAGTGGAAGGCTCCACTATTCCATTTTAAAAAAATAAAATATGCACAATTTTTGAAAATATTAAATTGTTCCCATCTGAAGAAACTATTGTATAGTAAAACGGTTAAGAAAATCTATTCAGGAATCAAAATATAGTTAATTCTTTAAAAAATATCGTATTAATGAATGATTTGTTAACGAGCACAATCAACATCATTAGGAGTTAATTTTATGAAGATTGCTGAATAGCAAGGGATAAACTTAAACAGGAATACTTCACTTTAAAATTATGTAGGATTATTTCTAAATTATTCTTTAAGGCTTGTGGAACTACGAAAATTAGCTATAAAAACATCTGCGAAAGATAGACGGTCTTATGGTATAGATCGTCAAATAAAGAAGACAAAGAACAAAGCTGGAGTTGTTGAAACGAAAATTATTGCCTGTAAAGAATGCGGTGACGAATTTTGTACAGGTACGTACTCCAATAATAATTTTTGCATATTTATTCCTTTCAATGGTACCCCCTAGGTGAATGGTGTATAAAATTTACGTATGATTCTTTTATGAGAGTTTCCGATGGTTTAATGCATCAGCTAGCGGTGAAATCTTCTACCACTGCGCCAAAACAAGTGATCAAATCTAAAAAAGGTTTAGGAAGAAGATCGAGATCTACTACAAAGTCGAGTAGAAGTAAATCGCATAAGAAGACCAAGTCAAAGTCAAAATCTCCAGAAAAATCTTCTTCCAAAAGGTCAACGATGGTTAGAAGTAAATCATCAACAAAACTTCTTAACAAGTCAAAGTCTGTGGAAGTTACGTCTCAAAAATCACCTTCTAAAAAGTCTCCATCAAAAACAGCAACAAAATCTAAATCCAAAAAATTCAAGAAATCAAAAAAGTGAGAAAACTAAGCAGTAGGTAAATAAGAAAAAAGCAACTTATTTGCAGGAGCTAATCTAAAAATGTAAACTGGTTATCACGATTATGAATGAAACTAATATTTTTATGGCAATTTGCAAGCTTTCTTATTGGTAAAATGGTTTGAAGAAGTACATAAAGGTTTATTTAGTTTATATTTAAGTATGTGTATATTATCCAGAGTTGCTAATTATTATACTTGCCACTTCTTTTTACAATACATAAATCGAGTAGATAATTAACTACAACGTTATCATTTGTTGTTTTAAATTGTAGTATTAATTGAAAAAAAACTTTTGTTTGTGAAGTATTGACATTCATTGAGGTAATTAATAAATACTTTTTGGGAAGTCAACCCCCAACAATACTATTATCGTTACACATATTAGTAAAAATAAAACAAATCAAGTAGGTAATTAACTATAACCCGTACTGCCTATTTAACGTTATCATCATCAAGAAAGACGATAACTAGAAGTGTTAATTTTTTAAATCATATAATACAGTTTAGAATAAATTTTTGGTGATTTTTTCCAAAGAGACATTTTNGTGAGAAAACTAAGCAGTAGGTAAATAAGAAAAAAGCAACTTATTTGCAGGAGCTAATCTAAAAATGTAAACTGGTTATCACGATTATGAATGAAACTAATATTTTTATGGCAATTTGCAAGCTTTCTTATTGGTAAAATGGTTTGAAGAAGTACATAAAGGTTTATTTAGTTTATATTTAAGTATGTGTATATTATCCAGAGTTGCTAATTATTATACTTGCCACTTCTTTTTACAATAGAGATTTGAAAATATGAGGGTTTTTATTTGAAAATTAACGTATCTATCTACCGTTTTTATTAATAATTAGCAGTACCAAACATTAAAAGCAAACGTAAAAGTACTTTTCAAAAATAACGATTTCATTCTGATGTCATACCAACTTTCCAATAACACAAATACAAGTCATTTAGCTGTAAATAAAACGAAAGTGCTGTATTTTAAAATATATTTTTAAAAATGGTCCCCATAATTGTGACAAACCACACACATATAAATAGTTTACTAAAGTAAGTACTATTTACAATATCGAAAGCTATACACAGACATATCTTCTTGTAAACGCATATGAATAAAGCCCTCCCTCAATAAGCAACAGCAAAAATTAAAATAAACTTGTGATCATTTGTTATAAAAATACATTAAAGAGAATTATTATTTATTTTTTAGATGGGAAATAATTAATTTTTTGTCTTTAGAAACCCGTTCTACACAGGGCCTACAGTTAATATTTGCATTTATATTTTTATAATTTGAATAAACTTCTATTAAAATAACACTAATAATACGACAATTTCTTTTGTTTATTATATTGTCCAGAAAAGGAAAGCATATAGAGTTTCATGGTCGATTAATAGCACTTCCAAACAATAAAGTGTACCTACTTTAGATAGAGAACAGGTGTAAGTATTGCACAGTTTTAGTACATCTTGATGGTAGTAAAACTGCTCTGTCCCTCGAAAGATATAAGAAAGAAGAAAATTCGCTATGACAAGACATCTAGGTGATGTGAAACATCGAAACTCGTTATTACTGAAGCAAGTGAAAATGGAAATAGAAATAAGTCGTTAATATTTTTGTCGACGCTCTTGTTTTTAAATCACATAAATACTACAAATGAAGTAGTGTGTACACGTGTAATAGTGCAAGTGAAAATGTTGTGAGGGCGAGAAGACGATCGCCCCGTCTTGCCACGCTTGAGTCGGTTAGCCCTTAGGCGCGCTAAATGATGTTTCACATTCACAAGATCTAAATAAAAATAAGAACCCGCTTATACAAACAAAGCAGTAGTAAAGTAAATCCACATATTTTAAGTTGACAACGGTAAAAATGTAACCACTCTTATATAACATCGTAAAGTCTGTTTATGTACATACACAATAGATAGAAAACTATGGAGACTTTGAAAATAATATGTTATGATACATACGATACTATTTGTTATTCCTTTCGTTAATTATATTATTAAAAGATAAATTTCAATTTCTTCAAAATATACATTTCCTTCTTGTACTATTCTTACATAAATAAATTGATTAACAATTTGTTATTGCCATTACAATGTACACTATTTATATAGAAAAGAAGTAAACACTTATTAAACACGTATTTAAAAAATTTCTATCAGGTCGTTATTACATCGATGTATAAGTAGATGGATAGATTGTAGAATAACATTTTTTTTTCTAGGTTTATTAATATTAAATTAAATATATTCGTTTTATTATTTTCTTAACAAACATAAAAATGACCGCTTCATACATCAACCTAATATTATAAAACGTTCTATTAATTAATAAAAAATCCCAATTAAACTATACACCAAATGGCAACATAAAAATAAAAGTAATACAATTAAAGTTAACTATAAATTATCTAATATGAAAAAAATAATATGAAACAAATATTGACTAAAAAAAGTTTTTGGAAGACATTAAAATTGGTAGCAGTGACTATAAATTTTAAAAATTATAAAATACAAACTCGACACAAAAAGACACAGATATAATGTTTAGCTAGAAAAACGTGTGGAAGATTAAAAAGTTTTCTTATATTATTAACACAAGTATACCTGGCCTTAAGGCTTTTATTTCATTAAAATATCATGACAACGCATAAAGTACTTAAAATATTTTTGTAAACCTAACACCAACAAAAATTTTAAAATTTACACCTTCAACATTACAGTAAACAAAATGAAATAAAAAAATGGAATGCAGGGTAAAATTAGTTTCTAAAAGCATTTTTTAACGTCTATTTTCCCAAAATACACCTACTTACATATAAGAAAAACCATTTCAAACTAATTCGTCTATTAAACACCATAAGCATTTTAAAGTAATATTTTTTATGCGAAGAAAGTAATTTTTCGTTAGCGGTTAAAAAAGTGTAGAAAAATTGTCGTTTGTAATAAATGAGTTTGTTTGGAAGCAATTTAATGTTATCTATATATTTTTGTGAAATATATATAAATTTGTATACATAGAAAAATACTGAGGTATTTATTTCCTTCTGGAAGTATCATATTGTATGTAAAATAGCCGAAAATTTTAATCAGGAGAATTACTGCTTAAATTAAACTTACTCAACGTAAGATAGTTTTATTCCGCTCTAATGCACCAAGAAATATACGAAGTTATTCACATTACGGGAACAATTTAAGTATCTTAAATAAAACCTAAAATTTAGATATTGAATCACAAAAATGGATCACTCTGTATGTACCAGAGTTCGCCTCTTTAAATATTTTTGATAGTATTAGAAAAATGTCTCAAGCTTTAAGGGCGATGGATTTCACAAAAACTACTTTGAACATTAGTGAAAAATGAAACGAGTGCAACTAAAATTCTAGGTAGGTACCCTTTTTAACTTCAGAGCATGCCTACTTAACGTTATCATTATTTTTTGCATACTTTCAACAGTCAAGTTTTCTTTTAAATCCCCAAACGTGTGCAGTTTGAATCAGCGATTTTGCGCAAAATTCTTTAAATAGCCAAGTTTATGAATCTGGAAAATTATATTGATAAAATGAAAACAATATTGATGGAAGCATTAAGTAGATATACCCTATTTTTAAAAAAGTGTAACCTTAATTTTATATGTACTTACTCATTTCATTTTTCACCTATTTCAAAGCTTATCTTCAAAATTAAAAAAAAAAAAGATATCGATATTTGCAATACTTTAAAATAAATAAAGTAGAAAAGTTTTAAGCTAATTAACTAATGAATTTATTTAACAGAATGTACTAATAGTCAAATTAATTTATTTTTGGAAATGGGAAGATTAATCTTTTTTCCAAACTAAACGTAAAAAACAGTAATTGCATAAAAAAAATTATAAGGTAATTTTCATACACAGATATGACTATTATTTTTAAGGCAATCACATAATGTACAGATACGATTATTACACAATGGCCAGCGTTCACATTAAGCTTCACACAAAATTTTCCAAGAAATACAGCCGAAAATTTTTTACATAATAAGACAAACTTTTTAAATTGGTGTTAATTTCTTTTTGTCACAAATTAAATTTTTATTGGTTATTTTAAGTCTTTAAATTATGAATAACGGAGATCTCAGTCTCATGGCATGATTGTGATCACATACCTTTACTCTCATATTATTATTTTTGTAATCAATTTTTGAGAGTGTTGCCTGTTAATGCAAGTTTGATTAGTTGTCCCTGCGGGCTTTCTTTTTGCTCTTTTTTACCATTTTTGCTTCAGTCCAACTTTCTGGAAACGTTAAAAATAACAATGAGAGAAGAATTTCTTGTAAGATACACTAAACACTCGATAGTGTGAACATCACAGAACAAACTAAACCTTCGCCTATAAAAACGAATGTCAAGTAGCTTTAAAAATTGAATTTCGCAGTTGCTGTTGTACTATTGTTGTAAATCCCTGATCAATATGTGAAATGTTGCTTTCAAAAACCAATGTGACTTACTCCTTATTAAAAATTGCTCGTGATTCGAGAATTAAATAATGGTCAAAGTTTTACATATTTAGCCAAAATAATGGTAACGCAAAAATAGAAAAGATAATCAATCTCTAAAGCAGAGAGGTATATACATTAGACCCAACAAAAAAAAAAACATTCAAAAGTTCAGAGTTTCCCAATACAGAAAAAAGTGATTTCATGATCAATGAAATAAAACTTTTATTGTGGTCAAATAACTAAAAAGAAAAAACTAATTTGTTTCCATTTGGCGAAAATGAAAAACAATTTACAACCTGTGGAAGATTGCTACAGCACTTCTGTGAACAACTCTTCTGCTTGATTAGAATTAATGTAATGTTTGATAAATATAAATAAAAATTAAAAAATTTAAAATCTTATTACTAATTGTAGATGTTTATTACACATTAAACATTCGTTATGTGAATCAATGTTTTTTTTCTGTTCACACTTTGTAGTGTCTGCTGTAATACTGCAGTAAAACTTACCCCCAAGTTCATCAAAGACTACACTACCTTGAGGTTGGTCAGCATTCTTTTCTTCAGCATTAACCTCCTTTGGTGTTTCCAAAATTTCTTTTGGTTTTTCTTCTTCAACATTGGGTTCTTTATCTTGCAAGACCTCCTTTGGCTTTTTGTTTGTTTTTTTCTCTTTAACATCTTCAATTTTCTTCACCTCAATAGTTTCTTGCAATTTAGGAGCTGAATCAGGTTGAACTTCATTTTCTTCAGACTTTTCTACTTTATTCTCCTTGGGTTTCTTTACTTTCTTTTCTTTTTTTCCTTTAACTTCTTCGGCTTTTGTTATTTCAACTTTATCTGCCTTTAGAGAATATTGTTGAGTAATTACTTGAAGTACTACTTCAATTCTGTTTTCTTTATCACTATCTTGATTCTTCAAATCGTCTTTCTTTTCTTTCTCAGAAGTCTTCAATGATTTGTTTGGGTTCTCCTTCTTAGTCGGGGTTTCTTGTTTTTTCTTTTTGTCATTCTTTTTGGGAATTGTTTCCCAGCCATCATCATCAAAGTCCACAGGTTTGCTTACTGGTACTTTACTCTTGGCAGCCTTCTTAGGTTTTACATCGTCACTTTTTGCCTTTACAACGTCTGTCTTATTTTCATTTAATTTAGTTTCTTTAGCATCAGACTTTTTATCCTTCTTTTGCTTAGGGGTTTCTTGGTTTTCTTTACTAGGAGATTTCTTAATGTTTTTTTCTTTTACCTTCTCATTTTTTGAATTGTCTTGATTAACGTGTCCGTTACTTTTCTAAACAAAAAAGTATATGAAAACAAAACGTTCTTAGTCAACAAAAAGTAACACCAAGAAAAAAAGTTAAGTATATTAAACGATTTTCTTCTTGGCATATGGCTATGCATAACCTTCATGTTATTGAATAAACATGAACTATGACAGGTTTAATAAATTAACATCAATGTTACCTACCTTATTTTCTTTTGTTTTCCGTTTTTTAGTGAAATTTCTTCGTTCTTCGTTAGAAATTAGGGTAAGTTTATCGAACTGCGGTTGCTCTGGCGATTTAAATCCAAAAACGAAGACTAAGATAACACTTACGAGAGCTAAAGCAACTGGAATACATAACGTTAACTGATTATTTATAAAATTATTCATCAATTCCATTTTAACTATTTTTTAATTAGTTTTAATGTGGATCTGAAACATCAACAACCTAGACAATGATAATGACGCGGCCGTGACGTTCACCAACATGCACAAACAGATCAGCCAAATTATTTGTTATGGACTTTTTCATATTATTGGAAAGTGTATGGATAACGGTCAGATAGTTTATGGTTTCTGATGGTATGGCTGTGGCTAAGTAATCGCTCTCCTCTAATAAATTATTAAAAACTATCGTTATCATGACTCCAAAAACGCCGTTTTTTAATAATTAATGAATATTTGTAAAAATGTAAAGTATAATGAAAATATTCATATAGCCTTTAAGGATGTGTAGTATTTATACCGCACAATGGCGACCGTTGGTAGCCATTTTGTGCGGTCAATAACATATGGATACTATGCAAAATCGCAGAGAAAATTCCTGTAATTTGATATGTAAATGAACCAAAAAACACATAAACCGTCATAAAGATTACATCGTGTAATTATGATACTGTTTGATTGAGTAATTATTTACGATCTACATGTATTCAGCATCGAATACTTTAAAATTGGTTGAGAATGAAAATAATATATATAAGCATTTCATTTCTTGTTTATTATTATATGTATTTACAATTATTAATCAATTCACTCATACATTCAAGTTACTTTTTATTTGTGGTTGTTGCCGATCGTGCATATACTACAACTAATGGTTTATCTTTTAAAATAAATCCGTTTGTTTCTTTTAATGCCCTCTGAGCTGTTTGCACACTGTTTAATGTTACAAATGCTTGACCTTTCATTCTTCCTTCCTTCATTAATTTTATATCGAAAGTACTTTCCTTATTGTTGTCTTCAACACAATAACGTTTGTAAATATACTCCAAGTCTTTTTCTTCAACATTTTTTGCAATATTTTTAATATAAAGTCTAGAACTTGGGGCCCCACAATGGTAGTTCTTATAAACTGGCACAACTCCAAGATCTTTGGCTGGTATTCTATTGGCATTAAGTTCTTCCTCAGTAATCATGTCCGATTTAGGTGTTTCTACTGTTTCTTCTATATCTTCTTCTTTTTCAGTGACCTCTGGCTTTGGTTGAGGTATATCAAAATTATCAGATGAAACTTTCACCTCTATTTTTCTTGACTGTATTTCAATTCTTTCAAAGACATCTTCTGCTTTTCCTACAGACTTATTGCTTGAAGGTGTTACAGCAACATTTGGTTTAATAAACTTGGGTCTCTTCACAGTTTTTTTTTGAGGCATTTTTCTTTTTTCTGGTATAATGCCCTTATTTTGATTACTACACTCAGGGTCACTTTCAATTTCTGATTCAGAAGATTCTTCTCTAACATTTTGTTCTGATAACTCTGTTTTATTTTGAACAACAGGATGCACAATAGGTTGTCGTACTTGAGGTGGGTCTGGAACGTCAGAAAATGGCGGTGGCAAGTTCATTCTGTTCATTAGATGTAGTACTTGAGTATAAAATTTTGGAATGGATGCAAGAGCATGGGCTATGTTGTTGATTGTTGCTCGATTAGGTTTAGGATAGACATATTTTAAATGTGAAGCAGGTGGCTGATAAAAACTTACTGAATTGTTAAAGGCGTTAAGTTTGTTTATAAATGATTGCAGGTACTTCTTGGAATTATGTTCTGTCGTTTTACTGAGTTCAATGTTAGGATTTTGAGTTTTTCCGGCGATATCATGTTCAGCATATTCAACGACGAGTCTCGAATTTAAAACGTTAAGTTGGTGTAATCGAAGTAAGACATTTTTTGCAACTTCTTTAGAGCTAAATTTTGCAAATACCACCGATTTTTGCTTCGCTTTTGATGTAATAATCTTGATATCACTAGCTCCGAAATGTCTCAAAAGATCTTCTTTTTCGGCATTCGTAAGTTCTTTTGGAAAGTTCCTAATTTTCAACGTATCGTCACACACCATTTTTATCGTCAAAATAAAACTTTATGTATTAGTTCAATTAATAACTGTAAATAAACTGTAACACAACATAACATTAATAAAGTTGAGGTTATGCAGAAGCAGACGTTTGACGTTTATTTATGGAAAATACATGGATTTATGGTTTTTGTGAATAATTTGGGTGTTTACATACACCCTTTATCGGTAAAAAATTATTTTAAATTTAATATTGTGTATGATTTATTTATTTAGTCATTAAGGGTTTTAAGAACTAAAAACATCATTTTAAAGGCAATTAATTTTTTGTCCTTTTCTATTTTAATTTATGTCATGGGAAATAATAATTTGCTGAATGGTGATATGATATCGGATAGTTTGATAGATTAAAGATACAATCTATTATCTATGGATACAATATTATTATCTATGTACAATATTCCTTTAATCTATGGATAGTGTTATCTGTCATGAAACAAGGTTAATCTAAATTTAAAAAATTAATTTTTTATTAATTTAAATTGTTACATTTGATATATAAAATTATTTAAAATAACTGTAATGTGTAATAATGTAAAAGTTGTAATTAAAGTTGAAATTAAACTTTTGAACAAATGGTGAACTATGAAGTAGTAGAAGAGAAAAAGCTTACAAAAAATGATTTCGCTATTGCTGGAGCCTTTTCTGGTTTTATGACAAGAGGATTATGTCAACCTTTAGATGTATTGAAAATTAGATTCCAATTACAAGTTGAAAAGATTGCTCATCATCATGAGGGAAAATATAAATCTATTTTGCATGCTATTCAATTAATGATCGCTGAGGAAGGTTTCCTATCACTTTGGAAAGGTCATGTTCCTGCACAATGGTTATCTGTTGTTTATGGAATGGCGCAGTTCTGGTGCTTTGAATCACTTACATCAATAACTAGAAGGACTCCACATTTGCAAAATCACAAGCATATTTCCAATTTTGCTTGTGGAGCTATTTCAGGAGGTGTTGCAACACTTTCATCTTTTCCATTTGATGTTATAAGAACTAGATTAATCGCCCAAGGTGAAGAGCATAAATTATATTCAGGATTCATTCATTGTTCTTATCATATTATAAGGCATGAAGGTGTTCCAGTTCTATTTCGGGGTTTATTGCCAACATTTATTCAAGTGGTACCATATGCAGGTGTCCAATTTATGTCTTATAAATTTTTTGTCAACATTTTCAAGTCATTAATGGGAAGTAAAGAGAAAGATTATTCTTTTAGTAGTTCTTTAACTGCTGGAAGTATTGCAGGGCTATTTGCAAAAATTGCTGTATATCCATTGGATGTAACAAAAAAAAGATTACAAATTCAGGGAATTGAACATATTAGAAAGCCTTTTGGGAAGGTTTTTTCTTGTCAGGGAATGATGGATTGCATACGTAAAATTTATGCAATAGAGGGTGTAATTGGGTTCTACAAAGGTTTAAATCCAAGTTTGTTGAAAGCCGTAGTCACTTCAGGGATGTATTTTGCAACTTATGAATTAATGTGTAAAATTATAGTAGATTTGAAAAGTTGATCTGATAATATTGTAGTAAATGTTAAATCAAAGTAACTAACAATAAGTGAAATTACACTGAATGTTCAATTATTTATGTCTGGACTGGTGGTTCCATTGGATTAAAGTATGGTGAACAAATTAAACCTATTAAGTTAGTTTGGCAATATTAAAGTTGAATAGACTAATGACTTATCTAAACTAAGGTAAACAAGTTCTTTCAATGTAGTACACAATATGTAAGATTTATTTCTCTAAATGTAATAAGTACCATGTATTTATTTTTTACGACTTCATTGTTCCACTTTCCTCTAGTCATGTTTTAAAAAATACCTCATCGTTGCTGTTTCTATTTATATATTTATTTTCCTTACGTACGTCTATTGTGTATATTAGTTACGTAATTAGAGATTATAAAGCGAGGAATGTTAAAAATACTCAATAAAGCAAATTCCTTCGGGAATAATTAAGAAAAGATTTATTTTATTATTTTTTTGGATTTTTCAAGATCGTCAGTCTAAAGAGTGAAAGGGCACGCACTTTCACTCCTTTCTATCCTGAGCCAATTTTCCGAAAACTACAATATCCCACGTTCCTGCTATTTGCGAACAGTTCCTTTGCCTCTCTTTATTCCTGTATATGCTTCTAATATGTCGATATCTAGCTCTTCGTTTTTTAGATGCCCTACCGACATATCTGTCCTTTCATGTCGACTTTCATAGCGCCCCTTGTTACTTTTTCTAGTGTCTTTTCATTTGTAAATTTTTCTACCGATGTTTTATTATTATTCGTCATGCATCTCACATTAATATCTGTCACTATACGAAATTTTTATTAAACTGGTAGTTTTTGACCTCATTAAAAAAAAATTGATCAGATAAAATAATTTAATTTATTTGCTTATTCCTTCAAATGTAATATATAAGATTTTGCTCTCATTTTGTACTTTTCTTCCCAAAATTAATTCATGCAGTGAATTGTTTCCTATTACATTTATTTGGTCAGTTAACTAGGCCTTGTTTTTATTTTATTTATTTTTTTTTCTAAATTTATTACTTGTGCAAGTACACATACTTTTTTGTGCGAAAACCTTGGAAACAATTATTTATTAGACTAATTATTTATAGAAATATTAATATTTACAATTAAAGAACCTAAATAATTTATCTGTTCGTTATACAAAACGATTTTCTATGTACATAAGTAAAATGGACTTAGAAAGAACAGTCAAAACTTTCTGTGCCCATTAATTAGTTTTTAGGTTCATTCTTCATGCTTGTTGCTTTTTTATTTCACCCGTATGATATTGTATATCCCATGTGTGACATCAAAGTTTCCTTGATAGCGGGCTGCAATTCCTTTTGCATATACGTGGTCAAAAGTGACCTGATGCCTCTTACGAAAATGTCCTCCATTTCTCTCGATATTACGTCCTCTTCGTCAATATCGAGTAGTCTGCCTCGTTGACCTCTTATCAAACGCGCTGGTTCGCACCCGTATGCATAAACACTGATAAAACCGGGCTCCAAAAAACGAGAGTCTGTTTTTACGTTAATCTGCCCATGATCTCGTCGAATTGGTTCCGTATGAAACCTGAAAATGTTTTTTTATTTAAATTAGGAACAAAACAATGGAATATTCATTTTCTTTAAACGGGGTACATTCGTTGTCTTAAGTAAATACAGGGTGATTCATATTCGAACCTTTTTCTATTAATATGTTTTTCTTGAATTAGGAAGTCCATGTATTAGTATTTTCTCTTTTATTTTTGTATACATTGGTACGTACAAGAAAACTATTCACTTTACGTGCTCCTGTAAGGATATTGAAAGTATGTATACAGTGAGGACGCGTGAAAATTCACGCGTTTGTTTTTTGGGAGAAAGCTCGAACACGTCGATCTTTATTTTTGGCTGCGGATTTTTTATGGTAAATTCATGTATACAGGGTGGCCCAAAAATAAGTGACTACCACTGACTTTACTTTTTTCAAATGGATGCACCTATTTTTTATTATATTTTTGAATTTTGCATCGAATTTTAACTATGTTTCATATAACGTTTTTTTGGAAGTTACAAACATGGTTGTATTAGAAATACAGTTAGACTTTCGAACTTCCATGTCTTCATTTATTATATCGTTACAACGTTTTGACTGTATAATATCTCCAGTCGTCATCAGGTAACTGGAGATATTACACAGTCGAAACGTTTCCTGATGACGATTGGAGGTACTACAGTCGAAACGTTGTAACGGTATAATAAATAAAGACATGGAAATATACTTAGACTTTTGGACAGTCTAAGTATATTTCTATGTTTCATGTATTTAGACCATCTACAAATTACGTAATACCCAGATTAATTGCCCCTTACCCAAATGCTGAAAACTCAAATACATCAGTAGATTCGGTATGGTTCCAACAGGATGGAGAACCCCCACACTATTCATGAATAGCATGAGATTATCCTGGTCTGCGCCAGAGTCGACCCAATGCGCGGAATTTGCTTTTTGTTTATTTTAACGTTTTCCTGAGGTCACAGGATGGCCCCTGTTTCCGGACTGAGTTGTCCGATCTGTATGGGAGTGTTATCAGAATTTTCTAGAGTAAAAGCGCTCACCTACGAGGTTCCGTTTCGGAGTTATGGCTGTCGGAAATTTTAGCCAAGTGTTATTTTCGAAATCGAGGGTTAAATGTTTAGGAGAACATATCTAGCGAACCATTAAAGATAGCGCAGAAATTCTTTCACCAACGGTTGGCCCGGACCTAATTGTACAGGAAAAATTTCGAAGAGAAAAATTTTTAAAAATTTTCAATTTTTCATCAACACCGAATGCGACCGAATACGGCTCATATCGTTCGCGCTGAGACGGGGCATCCGTCTGTGAAAGAATTTTTCCGATAGGTCCTACCGTTTTCCAGCTACAGCTCGAAAAACGTCAAACTTAGGAGCTGTGCGCTCGCGAACATGGCCGCCGTTAAAAATCCATAGCTCCGCAGATGTACGTTCGAAGCCCAATGAATGGGGCAAGTTTTCGACGGAAGCAATTTTATATTGTGACACTCCTGGGCTGCGCCAGAGCCGACCCAATTCGCGGAATTTGATTTTTGTTCTTAATATTTTCCTAAATAGATTGATCGGAAGGAAAGACGTTATCGATCTACTTCAATAACCGGAAAAATATTTGAAGTATTGAAGAATAGAATTATATCTAAAATACAATAAATCCATACACAAACTAGTGTTACGAGACTTTAAAGATCGACTTGCTTATTGTCAGGAAGTTAATGGTTAGCAATTTGAACATTTCATTGAATAAATTGTTGTTTCATTGTATAATAAAGTTCCAAAAAATTTGAAAGAAATCTTTCGTTAATTTATCGCTAACTACTGACTTTAGGTATAAGAGATAGTACATGAAACGTAGGTAAAATTCAATGTAGAATTCAAAAATATAATAAAAAATAGATGCTTCCATTTGAAAAAATAAAGTCGGTGGTAGTCACATATTTTTTGGCCACCCTGGGTACATGAATTTACCTTGAAAACCCCCACAGCCAAAAATAAAGATCGATGTGTCGGAGCGTTTTCCCAAAAAAAAAAAAGAAAACCCTGAATTTTAAATAAATTTGTTTGTAATCATGCATCTTCACTGTATATTTACAAAAAACTAGTTAAGGGATAAAGGACAAATGATGGAAAACATGAACATATTTTTTGTGTTTTTTGCATGCTTGTCCCCTTTTTTTGTGCATTAAATTAATTAAATAATTCATTTTCCAATTTTCAGAAAAACATAGAGCCTAATTTGAAGTAACATCTGGTGATTGATCACATAATAACTGTTTTAATTAGGCATCAACGCTAGTTATAAAAAATAAAATCAGCAATGTTTTCTTATGTTTTTAAATTGTTTGAGAAATTGGTGCAACTAATTTTTCACTTTGCAAACAATGAAAGATATTCTTGGTTGCAAATATTTCCCGAGTTCATTTTTGATCAATAAAAGAAGAAATTAAGAGCAAAGAGAAGATTCTGGTTTTAATTCATCAAAAAGTTCTGAGAAGCTGTCCAGTTTCATACCCTATTCCCGCTTTGCGAAGGCGAAGTATCATGCTACAAGTGTCGTCGGGGTTTGGATTAAGCGGTTCTCTTCTTAATTTTTCGTCTTCGAATACTTTGACGCGCCCGTTAATCGTAAGGTCGTTAAACAGTAAACGGGTTTCCAACGACGAATTTATTGGATAGAATCGACACTTGTCAACTTTTACCTAGAAGGAAAACAAATGTAAATAAAACAATAAGCAAAAAGGGAGAAGTGTAACTTTTGATTCCACTTGTAAGATAAGTTTAAATACATATACAGGTAAGGCAAAATTTCACCGAACAAAATTACATCACATCTATTTGTCGGATTTTTTTTATGTCATCATCATCATCATAAGGTCGTCAGTCCTAGGCTGGTTGGACATGTACCTCCATTCTTTCCTATCCTGAGCTAAACTTCGCATTTCCCTAAAACTAGAACAGCCGACATCCTTAACTATTTGCGAACAGTAATCTAATCTAGGTCTACCTCTACCCCTCCTAACTCCTGTTTATGCTTCTAATATGTCTCTGACTAGACCTTCATGCCTGAGAAGGTGTCCTACCAACCTATCTCGCCTACTTTTTATTGACTTCCATAGAGTCCCCTGTTCTCCTATTCTTTCTAATACCTCTTCATTTCTAACCTTTTCTACCCACGTTATCCTCATCATTCGCCTGTAACACCACATTTCGAAGGCTTTTAATCTTTTCTTTTCGGCCGCCCCCACTGTCCATGTTTCGCACCCGTACAACGCCGCGCTCCAGACATACACCTTTAACAACCTTTTTCGAATTTCTAAATTAACCGTTCGCGAGCATACAAGTGACTTATTTTTATTCTTTATATCCCTAATACTCCTTCCATCCTGACTTATTTGACTTCCTAGATATCTAAAATCAGCTACATCTTCTAATTTTTCGTCTCCTATCTTTATATTCGCTCTTTCCCTACTTTTTCTTCCCTGTATTTTACCAGTATTTTAGTTTTACTTTTATTTATTTTCATACAGTATTGATCTGTTAGTACCGCTTCCATTTTATTTAAAGCTATCTCTAGGTCCTCCTTGCTAGATGCTAATACTGCTATATCATCTGCACATCTAAGCATACTAGTCTTTTGCCACTGTATATCTATCCCTACAGTTATAGTGTCTTTAATGATGTTGATCGCGTCTTCGATGTATAGATTAAAAAGTAGGGGTGACAGTGTGCATCCCTGTCTGACTCCCTTCCTAATATTTACTTCTCTACGTTGCAGCCCTAGCCCTAGAATTGCCTGTTGTTCTATATACAAACTAAGAATCACTCTTCTACCTTTGTAACTCATCCCTACATTTTAAAGTATATTTAACATCTTGTCCCATTTAACATTGTCAAAAGCTTTTTCTAAATCTTCAAATCCTATGTACCCAAATTGATTTTCCCCTAATAGGTCTCCCGTCCTTTTTCTACCCTTCTCTGTACAATTCTAGTTAAGATTTTTGACGCATGGGAAGTTAAGCTAATTGTTCTAAATGTCTCGCACCTATCCGCGCCCCTCTTTTTAGGTAATGTTACTACTACGTTTCGTTTATAATCCTCTGGTACTTTTCTTTTATGTCACACGAGCCAAAATGAAGGTGTGAAATATGTTTTCTTGAACCACATCTATCTGAAAATATCACTCCGTTTCTCTGAAAATTATTCCAAACTAACTGAACTATCAAAAACTTTTTAACAAATCGTAACACCCTTAAAAAGCTTTAAATTTTTTCTTTTCTCTTATTGTGGAGAATTTCCCGAAAAATAACTTTTGTATGTTACCTCGCATTGTGCGAAATTAAGCCAGTAGATAAGCTTTTCAAAACTTTCTAAATTCAGACTGATTGTAAATGGTTATGAATTAGTAAAGCCGATACTACGAAAAAAAGTGGGATTGAGACATTTTGTAAAAATTAGGGTTCCTGGTATACCCAATTATATATATTTATAATGTGAGTTTTGTTGAGGCGCATGTCGTCTCTCGCATCCCCGTCCCAGGCATGTCTATCTTCCCAATCATTTTGCCGTAGGAGTTGTGCTTCCATTGCTTCAAGTATGTTATGAGCCTTCCACATTTCCTTCTCTCTGGAACTTGCCAGTTCCAGATGTTAGGCCATCTACTTTTTGGCATTCGTTGCAAGTGATCAAACCAAATTAGGCGTTTTGTTTCTATTGTGTTTATTATGATCTCCTGTTTCTCGACCATCTCTCTAATTACTTCGTTTCTAACATGCTGTAGTCTTGATATTCCAGCTGCTCCCTTCCAGAAGTTCATTTCCATAGCGCTTAGTCGTGGTCTACTTTTTTTGCCTAATTCCCTCACGTCGTGGCCATAAGCCGAAATGCTTTCAATCATTATTTTATAAATACTTTTCTTATTTTTCTTCGTTATTGTACGTCTCCACAACACTGAATTGAGTTGTTGAATTGCTCGCCTTCCTTGGTTTATTTCATTGTTTATATCTACGTCACTTTTCCGTGTCTCTGAAAAAGTGACGCCTAAATATTTCAAAATGATAATTTTTTATAGAGAGAAGTTTTTAAGTGTTTTTTATTGCTTAAACTTTGAAGATTTTTAGCTTTTGCCAACTTTTCTGGAAAACTATTGCAATTTGGAGCAAGTTTCTAAAATACGCTTTCGAAAGCGACGTTTAAAAATTCACCCCAAGCGTCCCTCTCTCTTCGTTTCGGTACCGAGGGTATATCTATCCCTGGGAACGGGATGGCATGGGTAGTTATCTTACGTGCTTGATTCGCTTCTAAATCTTTACAAAATTGTTCATTTCTGTAATTAATGTCTTAGTATATGGTATAACAGTACAGTGTAAGTGTTTTCAATAAATAAAGTTATAAGACAAAGTGTTGACTTATTTGCGAGGTGCTCAGATTTATGGCTTCCAAGACTTAACCACGATACAGGAACCCTAAATAAACTTTCCCCTTTTAATTATTTATGCGGGACACGACACTATTATCATCAATTACTAGATCCCTTCCATGTTTTCCAAGGACTAAGTACTCTCTTTATCGAAAATTTATAGTGTAGTCCCATTTCTTATATTCCTTTTTAGTTTTGCTACCATATATGAAGAATCGTCCACGAATAATAAAGTGTACAGCGGACCATCTCCTAGAAGTTTATCCAGATGCATCTGGATTGTATATCTGCAATGACGAATTGAAGTAGGTATTCCATATATGCTACAGGGTTTGTCTGCCCTGGGTCAAGTTTTTCAGTGGTTTCCTTGGATCATTTAGGCAACTTCTGGGACAGGAATATTTTACAGATAAAATCTTTGACTTCTCTTATAACATCATTTCGTCCGTCTCATTTGTCTTTCCGGAATAATCACTTACCAATTCCTATAATTTCCGGAGTTGAAGTCTGGTCTTGCACCACAGTTTGTGTGTTTAATTCTCACCAACTACTAAGGCTGGTGGGACACACAAACTTTTCATGTTTTTTGCTTTTCTTTGCATATTAAATTAATATACAACCCAATTGCGTTGCAATAAACGCATTGGTACGCACATTACCTTGTTACGTAACGCCAAAATACATTAAAAGAAATATAACTGATACATTATTAGTATTGTTGGTTTTTTATGGTTCCATTATCTAATTTTTTGCGTAAATAATTGGCCATTGTTCTTCTCTTAAAATAGAGAGGGCATTCAATTATATCGTTGAGCTTATAACTTACTACTCAAAATATATTACCCAAAAAGTTTATTTCCTTATTGCAAGTTCCTAATGCTTGAAACAAAGAAAGTAAAAAGAAAGGATAATTAAGTGGATATTTCTTTACTATAACAAGTTAGCCTTTGGAATTAATATATATATAAATTTGTACTTGTATTGTTTTGTTTAAACATTGTTACCAAATAAGTAATTTTGTTGGCACATTTTAGCTATATCCAAAGGAACCTTTTGGTATTGTAATGTTCGTGGGTTTAACAAATTAACTTTTAAGACTCACAACGACAAAAGCTATTTATTTACTCTAATTATTATTAAACACTTAAATTATTACTAAACTTAGGTAATTATTCTATTTATTTACACTACTGTCACTATTCACTGTTCCATTTATTTCACTTCTATCACTGTCAATTTATTTCTTGATTCACTTCTGCAACGGTCAATTTATTTCTACTCTCCTCGGCGATCGTCTCTTCCTTTAAATACTTCCTTGCTTCTTTTCGGGAACATTCTCGAGCCGTCCGGAAAAGTTTCGTTTTCTTAGAACTGTTTAATTGCTTTCCCGGAACGCAGGTACGACACACATGTTTACAGATACGGCGCACATGAAGAAAGGCGCTCGCGGCTAGTCGGCGAATCGATAAGCCGCTCACACACACGTATGCCCGATCGGACACAAACACGCTCGTGCCCGCTGCAGTATTACTTAAATAATAAAGAAAAATAGAGAACGGAGAACGGAGTGTTACCAACCGTAACCAGACTTTTTTTGCCTTTTCAAAGATTAATCAAAGACCATTAAGGCCGAGTTCCAAATAAATCCGACCAAAAACGAATGCCCGTTCACTTTCCTTAGGAGTTGAATTTCGAGATATTCTTCCTTATATTTTCTATGCATCATAAATGAAAGCTCTGTGTAAATTTTCAGTTATCTAGGTCCAAAACTTAGGCTTTGATGAGTCAGTTTTTCATAATGAATCTTTTTATATATACAGATATAAAACTCGACTAAAATGTAATTGTCGTATTAAATAATGTTAAGATTGGGTGAATTGGATCGTTCAACTCATTTTTTCTAGACAGAATGGAAAAAATGGCCCCATTATATGCAATAAATGGCAAGATGACTCGAGACTTTTAATAAATAAAATAGTTATGTCGCGTTTTAAATTCTTAAAGCCGTTACCGGTCTCGCATCCATTTACATTTTCTCTTCAAAAGATCTTACATAAAATAATGGTCTCTTACCCAGTTGGTGGAAGTGGGCACCCGGACTCGCATGTCTGTAACATAAACGTCGTAAGGTACCGAGCGCAGTTGCTTGTGTAGAGAGTATCCATTTAGGTTGAGAGCCCTTTGTTTGGCGAGCTGTCGACGTCGCATTTTCTCGAGGGCCTTTTCCATACGATCGGAGCATCGGTTGGAAAACTCGGGAAATGCGTTTTCGCGTCCGTAGCCTTCGTCGTCATCTATGTTTTCCTCCTCAATGTGGGAGTACGGTAACGGAATCTCGAGGAACCTATCGCTATTTCTTGAAGACGACGAGGACTCTTCAGCTGTTAAGAACAAGGGAAAATTAAGGATCCTAATTACCACGACTGACTTGAGTACATAATAGCTAGTGTTGTGTGTCCTTTTAGCCAAGAATTAACCTGTTATTTTACGCTTCACTAAAACTATGTCAGTACTAGTACAATCCGTCCAAATTTGAACGGATGGGTTCAGTTGTCGATCATGCATAGCACTTACATTTTAACCATGACGTTCTTCTATACAATAAATAATCGAATGATTTCTTTGGCGAAAGCCACTACCACATCTTAGCTATGACTCTACGACCAACGAGTCAAAAGGATGGTAATTTTTAATTAAAGATTCAAGTTAACCCATAACATCTTGGATATGGAAAGTAGGTATAGTTTAGATCTATTACTTAGATTTTTAATGATCAGGTAATTCCATAACATTGTTTCGCAAGATGGGATTGCTCCACAAAATTACATTACATTATTGCACAATTGTACTATATGTATATTTGTTGAGTGTGTTCGTTAAAAATATGAATATCCTGGATATCGATGTTTATGTTTTTAGTATACGTCTTAGCGGTTACTTCCAGAAAGTTGTATTATTAGAGGAGATAGACGCACCGATTACGCTTACAGCGAAAAAACGCCTTTTCGGTCATTTTATGTTGCTGGTAGATTTCTTAATAAGGCAGCTTAATAAAGTTTTAAAAACAAATTAGTAGAATTTCTGTCGCAGGCGAAAATTGTTTAAGAAATATGAAATTTAGGTGTTAGACGAAATGCACAATAATAAGTTTTTGAATTTAGACTAATGCACACAAAATCAGTTATATTTCAGTCAATTTTTGAAAGAAACCACCATTTAATTAGCTTTTTGGAAGGAGCGGATTTTCCTCCCAATAGTGATAGGTACTACCTGCGAACTGTTCTAAGGGTTTATTATCATTTAATGACAGGATAAGGGTAGCAATTCCTGATTTTGGTAAATCTTCTTTTTCTCAATTAGAATAATACCCTCATCATTATCATCATAGGGTCTTGTGACCTATGACTGATTGGACACGCATCTCCACAAAAAGAGAACCCCTGTTAATTTTAAATTGATTCGCTTAATAGTTTTCTGAGCAATTCTCTACAAAAGTGCCTTTTTTCCATGCCTGACGAGAGTTCCCGTTTTTCGTTTGGATTTTCTTCAAGTAAGGCTAATTGAGGGGAGGGTGTCCAGGTATTCTGGTCCTGTCACGACGTCACGGGGGCGGTCGTTACCTAACGAACTTAGAACTGAAAAGTTTGTAACCCTTATGATGAATCCGCAAAAAAATAGAACGAAAATCCTTTCATGTACGACTTAAAATGTCCGTAAAATTTCCGTTATTTCATAATACAACAGAATATTTTAATGTTAATAAGAAATTGTAATTGTTTATTTAAAAGTAGATCATTATTGCAGATCAAAAATCTTTCTTTTCTAAATTTAAGTCTAAACGGAATGGTGAGGGACAGGGGTTGTGGTGCGTGTGTGAATTATCCTTAAATATGCTTATGGGGTGTACGTATTCTTAATGAAAACTAGAACATTCCACATTGTGAACAGTAGTCTCAATTAGAAATTCCAATTTCATTTGAAACAAATAATTTACCTATTGGATATACTTACTATATTATCTCTTAGTCAATTTGCTGTTGTTCGTACCTTTATTTGCAACTTTTTGCCTAAGAAGGTGTTGTGTTGTGTTTTGAAATGATTAGGAAACATAATATAGAAGTATTTTGGCATTTCCTAAACAGATGCATTGTTTCAAATTTTCTTGTGTAATGGCCACAGGACAGTATCCACCTATACACCTTGTTCATTTAATTACCTACACTTAAGTATGCTGAAAACCTAAAGAGGAAGCCGAAAAAATAGTGGAAAAAATTGAAGGATATTCGCTCTAACGTGTTCCATTTGGCGAAGAAAATCTCTGTTTGCATAATATAGGTATATCCGCCGCTAAGTCTTTGTGGATTTCTGACGTACAAATAAAGAAACGATTTTTTGTCTAGTAATAACGAAAGTGCTTAAATAGATGCTGAACTTTTCGAAATTACTCCAAAAAGAAAGGCAATAAACAAACTTTTCTTTTTCCTATTTGATTGGGCGTCATTTCTGCCCGGATTTGATAATCAGGATATTCAATAGAAAACCAATCAATTTCTACCTACGCAATGCTTTACCTTCAGTAAAGGTCAATTTCGGGGTAAATTGAATTGGTACTACACCTAAACACGCCCTTTACTAAGGAGAAAACAGTGATTGAATTTATCAAAAGCAAAGTTCACTCTAACTTACTATATTTTTTTATAATCTGTTTGCGACTAAAATTTTTTTTTACAAAATTACTAAATTTTGTTTAACTGTTTAGTTTATAAAAAGGAAAGAATGCTAATGAATTGATGAAGGAGTGTCCTATTGAGGCAAAACGTTCTTGAGCAGTGTATCGCGATTTCAAACTTATTGGATCTCATCAGCACTTCATACAAGTAGTCTCGACAAGGGCTTTACGAACTGCAACTGAATCAACAACTCACCGTATACACATGCGTGATAGTTGCGCAAGTTTTTGGAATCGAAATCGCGATTCACAACCGATAGTTTCAGTAAACTAGTGATCAAGAATTTAAATACCTACAGTTCTTGCAGATATCCTAACAAGGTCCTCGTCTAACATTTGAAATGCTTCAGTTAATAGCAGATACCAATAGAAGGCGATATAAATTCAAAACTAGATGATGCCGGCGACGACATTATACGAAAACAAAATAAGAAAGCATTTTAGATTTTTATTCTCTTTTCAAATAAACTGTCTCTTATTATTTCTTTTCGTTTTTAAATCTTTTTATTTGCTTTTTTGACTAAAAAGGTGCCAAACATCAAAACATTTAACTGATTCCATGATCCATCAAACGCAATCATGCTTTACAATTCTCGTTCATCAGACTTTTCTTTTAAAAACGAAGAAATGTGCAACTAGGACGAATAGTATTGTCCTTGTTACCAATTACAATTTTGCATAATATCCATCATTTAATACCTATTCTTATATTGATTAAAATCGACTTTCCACATTTGGCAATCCCATCTAAAGGGTACTTATTATATGAGGATGTTCCTTTTGTTTTTTATTAAATATCCTTATATTATTATTATTATACAAAATTACTTACCCACCGAGTCTTTATGTTCATGGGTCTGATTGGCCACAACAGATTGGCACCCTATGAAGCTCAGGGCCCAAAGGAACAACATCCACCGAATTAGGTACATCTGCTAATAGCCACACTGATAGCTTAATAATCAGTCACTGTTCAAGACTGTTATCTATCTGATGGCAGGTACCACAAAAATAGCGGAATTATTGTTATTGTTACGAACAATCAGAGCGTACCTACAGACGACAAATAGTAACCAAGACGAGGATGAACTCTCACTTGGAACGTTCTTGAAGAACGATTCTTTGGAACTGCTAACTGCCAATGCTGGTTGAAACAGTTCGCTTCGTATGACAGGGAATTTATCCAAAGTGGGTCGCACGAGCCCATTGTTCTTTGAGAAACGACGTCGTCGTACGGAGAGAGAGTTTGAGGGAAAAATAGCGCAATTTTAGATAATAACGAAAGCACTTTTACGTACCTATACGACATGCAGGTTCAACGATGTGCATATTATCTGTGTATAGGTACGTAGATGCTTAATACGGTATTATATGTACGCAAACAAAGGTGATGTAACTAATACAGTCTACGTGCTTGTAATCTATTGTTTCTTTTATTAATTGTTGTTGCGATTGTCGTCTGTTTTCTAAACGAAATCGTTGGAAGTTGATGGCGTAGTGGTATGTAGTACTGCGGCATCTTCCAAAGGGCAATGCACTTTACATTCATTGTTCTGTTATGTACAAACCTTTGAGGGTTGAATGGAAAGGAATTGGAGAAGTTTTGCGAGTACCTACAAACTACGAAATATCATCCAGGGCAAATACGTATCGTAGATGGTAAGAAAGGTTCCGACAGAAGGCGAATCTTATGGCTGGTCAGAGTTTGAAAATGATGCCGGGTAATCGCCACTGATCTGCATGGAACGCTGTAGATAAAATCCGAATATTTGAGATGATGCTGGGAGCGGATGAGGTACAAGAAGAAAACTTCAAAATTATATCTTTGTGATAAGGTATAAATTTTGAAGAAATCTAGCTTTAATGTTTGGATGTGATATTCTCACGAGATAGTATAATGATGGATACGCAGTTCCGCTAGAATACTCGGATGGTAAGATGGAAGGTCCTCTTCAGTTACAGTGTAAACTCTATATAACGACACTTAAGGGACTGAACATTTTTCGGCGTTATAAAGAGTGGTCGTTAAATGGATAGAAATAAAAGATATTATTTTACTATTCTATAATAATATGCATTTACCAATATAGTACACATTTTGCACACGAACATTATTATTCATATATTGCGTATAGCCTGTTATCTTCGTCTGATGTTTTTTGCTGCTCCAATATTTTAATTGTATTTTGTTACGTATCTTACTCCTATCTTGAGATACTGCTGGATCAATTTGATTATATAAAAAGTATTTTTTTAATAGTTTCGCTGCATCAAGTGCATGTTTGATGCTTGGTGGAGGGACAAGATCGTCTTCTTCAACAACGTACACAGCTGCAGTTCTTATCTATTTCGGCAACTTAGAAGGTACTGCTCAATGATTTATAATGCCGCATTGTTGTCGTTAAATAGAGTGAGCGTGACGCTATATAGGGTATAATATTGTATAGAAAACAATGTAAACCAACCAAAGTCAAGCAATTTCGACGTTTTAAGGAGTTTGTCGTTAAATCGAGTGACGTTATAAACAGTTTACACTGTATTTCTTTTAGCAATCGTTGTAATGGATGGACAGTGGTTGAAATCAGAAGGATGATACCAAATGAAGATAATAGAGAAGTGGAAGTTTATCGGTGGTATAAAAATACTTCCTAAACTTTGGCATAACAAGAGATGTAAGGAAACTTCAGAAAATCATGGACCAAGACAGAAGGATCCAGAATCGAATGGTCTAAATCTCCAGGTCAATCAGTCTTTTAACTAGAGCAACGAATGCAAAAAGTATAAAGTTTTTGACTTACAGCAGACTAAAAATTCACAAAAAATGGAAGCATCTAAAATTTGAGATGGATTGCAACATATGAAAGAGATATTTTTGAATATTTGAATGTCTAAATGAATTTAGAATTGAATCGAGCTTTACCTTCTTGTAAATAAGATAACAATAAACACAATGTTTAGTTACCGATTTTTATTTTATTGTTATTGTAAGAAGTCCACATTATTTTGCCACACACTGGCTTCTTGAAGTGAAAGAATAAAAAATATATTTATTTAAAATGTATTAATATTCTTAGGGATTTTTACTTTCAAATTCAGCGACTCAAAAAAAAAGTGTTTTGTACATTCAATACATATTTACCCACTTTTGATTACTGTTACTATTAAGTATTTCACGAGAAATGAGTATGTATCTAATGTTTTACACAATAAATCATATTAAAAGTTAAAAATCTAAAACACATTTGTTTGCAACAAGAAATCCTTTAAGTATCTTGTGCTGCCTATTTAGTTAAATGAAAATATAAAGGAATCTACAATATTTTTTATCAATGTACCTTCTTTTAGACTAGCAAAAATTATTTAATGTTATATTGTTTTTAACAAAAATAACATTTTAATATAATAGTTCGCTGATTTGTAATGACAAATTAATAAAATCTTACCGCCATTTCTTTTCATATTAATAAAAGTATTTTTCTGTTAAAATCAAGACGCTTAAATTCTAAAATTAACAAAATATTTCAAATAGGCATTCATTGCTTACGCTAGGTTAGACTTCAAAATACCTCTGAAACTGAATATGTTCTCAGAGCTGAGTAATTGAAATAAGTATTTTTTTGAATTCCATAAAGTTCAGTGACAGTTGTTTAATATACTTTTGTGAATTTTTGTGAAGTTATAAAATGCATTTGGGTTTATAGTGAAAATTTTCGTTAGCAACCTTTCACAATAATTACTGTTATTTGAAAAAAAAAGAGAAAAAAGTGTTTGCAATGAGCAGACACGAAGGTGTAAGCTGCGATTCCTGTCAAAAGGGTAACTTCAAAGGAAAACGTTACAAATGTTTGATTTGCTATGATTACGACTTGTGTTCAGCTTGTTACGAAGCGGGTGCAACAAATACAAGGCATAACGCAGATCATCCTATGCAGTGTATCCTTACCAGGGCTGATTATGAATTGTATTATGGAGGAGAAGCCTTAACTTATATCGATCAGCCTCAATCCTACACATGCCCGTTCTGCTCGCGTATGGGATTCACCGACGCAACTCTTCAAGATCATGTCATTTCTGAACACAATGAAACTTCCTTCGAGGTAATATGTCCAGTTTGTGCAGCAACTCCTGACGGCGATCCCAATGTTATGGTGGACGATTTCTCACGACATTTGACATTAGAACACCGAAGTGGATCGAGAGATCTCATATCATTCCTGGATGAGCCTTTGGGGAGAGCACACAGTGCTCACAACATCCGACGCGTTCCACAACATCTTGGTGGTGGTGGTGGAGGTGGAAGAGGTTCTCAGTCATCAAGACCAAGGCGTTCAAATATGCACTACAGCGTGTTTAGTTCTGCAGGTTTGACATCTCTCTCTTCAACAGCTAGGGAAACTGTAGATCCCATTGCAGAACTGCTTTCGCAGCTGTCTGGGGTCCATAGATCTGCCAGTAACACGAATTCTAGTGCTCCACCTCAGCTCCACCAAATGCAAATGCAGCTCCAAGTGGAGCGCCAACAGGTTAATGTAACCAGACACTTGGACCGTTTGCCGAGACGTCAAAAACACAATCCAAACGCTTTAAGCGACGACACTTCCACAAGCGGCGCATTCCTACCAGCAAATATGCTTTTGAATCAGACGCCATCATCAGCTTTTAGCAATCCGGCTGCGGTAAAAAAATCTTCCAAGGCAGGCCTTCTACTGTCTGGAGCGTTGGAAGAATTGTCTAAAAATCCAAACCAGGGTAACGAACGAATGGAGCGAGGCTTGTACCTTCACGACCTGTTCATGTCTTTGATGAAAGAGAACAAGACGGATGACCAAGGGGAAAAGGATGTGGTGTCTAATCCAAATGATACGTCTGTGAAAAAAAGCAAAGCTCTTTTGCAACGCATTCTGGAGACTGAAGTCCATTCGGGATGTAATAATTTTAATTCGAATTAATATTGAAAGCTATTTATATCAGTTATAAAATGATCGATTGATTCTGTATTTAATTGTTTCCAAATGTGTTAATTTGTCTTTGTTGAATAAACAAACGAAATTCGTTCCTATTTGAATAAAATAATTCGAAGTGGTCTGCATTCTGTCGAAACTGCCAGACGCGGATCGCGATTTCGATCTTTTTGGATCTCATCGACGCACCGCAGGCAACGCCGACAGAACACAGACCAACTTTTACCTGCTGTTTTAACAGTGCGTTTTATAAAATACCACAAATGGCGCAGTAAACGCCATCTGTAGCACGATGCTACATTTTAGGATTACGTATGCTCCAACAAGGTCCACTTGTGTGGATATCTACTTGCTGAAAACGAATCCCGGCGTAGCCAACCTCAAACAGCAGGTAAAAGTTGGTCTGTGTTCTGTCGGAGCTGCCTGCGACGCGCTGATGAGATCCAAAAAGATCGAAATCGCGATCCGCGTCTGGCAGTTTCGACAGAATACAGACCACTTCTAATTATTTTATTCGATTAAGCTAACGTGCCTATCACGTTGAGGTTGGCTACTCCGGGATTCGTTTTCAGCAAGTAGATATCTACACAAGTGGACCTTGTTGGAGCATACGTAATCCTAAAATGTAGCATCGTGCTACAGATGGCGTTTACTACGCCATTTGTAGTATTTTCTAAATCGTTCCTATTTGGTTTGCTTGTTTTGCTTTCGTTGTTTCTAATTATCCTTAATTATTGAATTCTCTTTGTTATTAATTTTCATTTTGAATCCTCACGTTACTGAACGTTTACGCCGGACTACAAGTTGCTTAATATCTTCACAAGTCCAAACTCTTTCACTTTTAGGATTTATTTATTAGTCTTGGTATGCAGGTACTAGCACGACTCATGAGCTGGAATTCCAGTTATAGTACTGTTTGTAAACGAATGTTTATTACTAGCATCTGCTGGGATGATTCTTGCAGCCAAAATAAGAACAGAAGGAAACTTACTGATATAAACAGTTGACCTCAAACTTCCTTATAAGTCTAGACGGACTTTCTTGGTAGGTTGAATTTTTTTGCATCCGTACATGCAAGTGCATGTCTATGCTTATTCAAGACTGTTTTATGTAAGTAGGTACATATTTTTTGTAAAACAGAAGTGAATTAAGTATACAAAACTGATAAATAAATAATTCCTTTTGGTCATTTTTATGATGACCAAATACCGAGGTAATATATTAGTATTTATAGGAATTCATTAACATAGATTTTTAATTATTGAAATAATTTCGTAAATAATTGTACAGAAATACAGTGTAGTCAGATTCGGATTTTTTAAAAAAAATATCTCCTTTTGAAAATTCAGCAATAACGTTTTAAAAGGATTGCGAATACTGACCAAAGATGTTCCCACTGCTATTATGGATAAAATATCCTTAAAATAGTAAAAAACTATCGTTAAAATGTTCTTGACGGTGTTTTCCCCTATTCATCTTGTAAAATGAAAATGTCATGTCAGTGCAAAAATGTTTCTCAATATATTATATATAAGTATGAAGAATTACATGTCATATTCCAAACCCTTACAGTTCTTTCTGTTCTGCCAAAACGCTCTTTAAACCTAACGTGAACGGAACGTTTAGTGTGTCCAACATATTTCTTACTATATTCTTTGCAATTAATTTTATATATCTGCCGGATTTTCTGGAAAAGGAATTGTATCATTACAGTTACCAAGAAGAGTTTGAAGATAGCTAAAGTTTATAATAAATGCAATTTTTCGAAAAATACCCTTCAGTCCTTGAGTAACTCTTGGTTTCTATTGCCCAGTAATTTTATTGGTATTGCTGGTGCCTTTTTGAAAAGTTGAGCATCACGAGATGAGATTCTTGTTTTTTTGTCATGTATATTTTATGTTTAATATTACAATTATAAGCAATGTTTTTGACATTTCATTTACGAAGTTACCAATTATTTTGTTGGTGGGCAGTGGAAGCGGAATTTATGGTGTTGTTTAATATCATCGTAACAGTCCGGTCATCCTACACATTCTTAATACTTAATCCTATACGTAGAAACATTTATTATACTCTGATCCCTAATAGGAAGATCAAGGCCTTAAGGAGTCTGTTATGTCGATGAACCCGTTGTTAAAGAATTAAATTGAAATTATTCTTTCAATGAAGGTAATTGTTTATTTACAAAATAATTGAACTTAAGTGTGTCATATGCAAATATTTTTATGAAAAAATAATAAGTAATTGTTTTTTGTGTCTGTTCACTTTTATTTTCTAAACTACTTAAACGTTTTCGAAAGCACTTTGGCAAAATAGTTACGTCTTGGACTTCAGTTACAGCAAAAATAATTAGCTTGAAATCTTTTACGTAAAATGTTTTTAATTCTTTTAAAAGTACAGACTAAGTAATTCACTTAAAATTCCTATTCGATTTTAAGGATCAAAAACGTGTTTCGGAAAGGGGTGATTGTAAAGGGTGGTTTATGTATATGATCTCCTTTAACGATTTCACAAACGAATATTTACTTTAAACACTATCCGAAATTTAAATTTTGGATATATTTATTATAGGTATGCCATTTATATTATTATTGGTAGGTATATGGATTGGTAAAGAAGAAACCCTTACGAATAAATCAAATGACAGAATTCAATTATTTATATTTTGAAAAGTTTAAATAATAAATACCTATTATAGTGATTTTGCTGAAATAATTATATCATTAAGTCTAAAATTTAATTGCGTAAACATACAACAGGATTTGTTACAAAACGTAAACTTTAAAATTATAGGTATATGAAAACCTTCAGAAACATCATGAAAATTCATTCTGAACGTCATCATCGTCAGTCCTAAGACTGGCTGAACATGCACCTTCACTATTCCTATCCTGAGCTAATCTTCGCATTTTCCTAAAACTAGAACATCCTCCATCCTTAACCATTTGTGAACAGTAATCTAATCTAGGTCTACTTTTACTGCTCTTAACTCCTGTTTTTGCTTCTAATATGTCTCTGACTAGTCCTTCATGCCTGAGAAGATGTCCTACCAACCTATCTCGTCTAATCCTTTTTGATTTCCATAGAGTCCTCTGTTCTCCTGTTCTTTTTAATACCTCATAAAAATTATTATAAACTACTTCACATTCTTTATTTTGGAAATCTCTTCTTATCTCTAAAAATATTGGAGACAAGCGGGGTAAGGAAATTAGGCAAATCACCCTGTATATACAACAAAATGAATTTTATGATTATATTGTTATATTATATTAATATCTNGATATTTCCCGGGCAAAACATATTTTATTTTAATTTAATATTGAAAAATATTTTCTAATAACTAACGTTATCCTATTCGGCAACAGGTGGCGCATACATTGTCATTTTTTGATTTTTTTGCAATAGTAAAGGGTACGACGTTCGTTAGGTAGCTACTGGGTAGCTACTGTGTTTAAAACGGTGCGTGATGGCTGATGTGCAATTGAGTTTTTTGGGAAGAAGCTATTTGCAACTTTTGAATAAATGTTGGTAGACTATTATTTTTCATTTTATTGCAAAATTACGACATTTGTATTTGTTTTAGGAAACAAACAGCGGAGCAAATGGTAAGTAACATTTAATTTAAATACCTGTAACGGTTTTTGCAACCGTATTTTTGAAATGAGAATGAAATAGTATTTATTTTAACCGTCGATAGGGATGATGTTTCCCTTGATTTATGTGGATAATTTTTAAATTATAAAAGTACACATGATAATCTGATAACATGCCAGTGGCGGCGTGTTTACTGATTAAATGTACTTTGCAAAGAAAAAAATTAATAAACCTATACTAACGTTTAATGCCGTTTTTAGGGGAGGGGGGTTTATTTGTTATAGTCTCGAGCCTTATAGATAGTGGGGCCTTGTTTTCTTAAGACAGGTATACCCATGATACAATAAGATTTACATGATACATGATGCAATTAGCTTGATTGTATTAGGAGGTATATCTATACTTAGAACCACCATTTTGATTGAAAGACTTATCCGATTAGCAAGCCGGTGTATAGAAAAACATTTACCTAATAAATAGCTAAAATTATTTGAGGCATATTGCTTTTGTAATCGAAAGTAAAAAAAATCAAATAGGGGCAGTGCGTCGCATTTTAGTAGGTATTTAGTTGCTACAGAAGTATTTCAAGAACTTATACTCATGAAAACATAGATAATGTGGTAATTCGAAACATGCATGTTCACGTCGGTACCAAGTAAAATGGCGTCTCAATATTAAGTTATGCTTAGTAACTTGCATCTTGCAAGAACAGCGCTCACTCGTTTGAGTTTTTTCGACTAAAGAGGTGTACAATCAAGTGAGATATTTCTGAGTTGTTTTGATTAAAAATGACCCAACAAGTGCGGATGATGAACCCTGAAATGGTCGTCCAGCAGAAATTTCTGGTCCCTCGATGGAGTCGAGAATTGATAAATTAATTCGTTATAATAGAAGCGAATGATAATATCACTCAGAACCTTTTATGGTATAGGAATACGTCTGCGAAGTGGCTTCCTAGACACCATACTGATGCTCGTAAAGAATCGAAACTTTTCATCACTTAAGGCTTAAAACAAAGACTTTTGATTGTAGGAGACTTTTCACCACTGTGATCTTAAAATCAAAAGACAGAGTATTTATGGAGTAGAAACACACCAACTCTTTCATTCACAAAAAATTTAAGGTTCAATTCTCCTAGGGTAAAGTGACGTTGGTCATCTTTTGGGACTCGCTGGGTTCAGTCTACTGCAATTTTCTTGAAGACCAGCCTAGTACTATTCTGAGATACTAGAACACAAATATAAGTCAGCTATGTGGGCTTTTGGCAAAAGAAGTTGTTTTCAGCACAACCCCCGCGCTCATACGGGCCATATGAGCAGTGATATTAAGCTTTAACAATTGGGCTGGGAGGTTTTATCTCATACCGCGTACGGTTCAGATTTTGCTCCGTCTAGTTTTTACTTGCTTGAACCACTCAACGAAGTCTTACGTAAAAAACAATTTGTCAGTAATTAGGAAGTTAAGGAAGCGGTGCAAAAGTGGCTTCAGGGTCAATGAAAAGATTTCTTTGCCAAAGGAATTAGGAAGCTTGGATAAATGCATAAACGTGGGGGTTCATTATTTTGACAACTGAGCGGCATGGCCTAGAGGTCTAGACCATTGCTTAGCATTCGGGAGGACGCCGGTTCGATTCCGCGTCCGTCTGCCTTGGTCCAAGTTTTTCTGTGGTTTCCTTGGATCACTTAGGCAAATGCTGAGGCAGTAATTTTCCACAGATAATCTTTCATTCTCTTCTGTCTTCATTTCGTCCGTCTCGTCTTTCTCACCCGAACCACCACCAACCCATTCCCACGATTCCTGAAGGCAGGCTGAAGAGGGCCTTCTGCCCTACCTTCCGGCATAGTTCGGAGGGACTGCCCGCCCACCAGCATTACTGGCTGGTGGGAATGAAACACCCAAAAAGTTTTTGAAAGGAAAGGTTATTTTGACAAAAAGATCAAATTTTGTAACAATCGAACAAATCGTTTTTGAGTTACAGCTATTTGTTTCTTTACTTACTAAGGGATCCTCCTACATTTAAAAAAGTGTCTATCTGTTATCGACATACGCTCAAGACTCTATTAATTGCACTAATTAATTGTTGTAACTCATTCATATAATTGAATGAATGAAAAACGATTTGTTACTTATTACAAAAACAAAAAAAAATGTGGTATGAACACCTTTAATCATCTTCCGTGGCTACGCTACTGTTCTTAATTCATTTAAACATTCACATTCACGCACATTTCGGGGATGTTTGCAACCATACAAAACATTTTACGCAAATCTCATCTCAGTCAACTATACCAACCTCTCTTTCGTTAACAACAGTTTGAGATTTAATTAGCTAGATTATAGGCATTACGTAAACGTTTGCTAAATTATGATACGAATGATTATGTTATCATTAATAGCACTTGCTGTTTTGCTTTGGTATGAATAAGACTAGGTAATAAAGGATGTTTAGAATGAAGTGAAAGTCTTGGTTGTAATAATCGTGTGATCTTCACGACCTTTTGTATCTTCATTATTGCAGGATATTATCAAGTTAATTTATCTGTGTAAGACGCCGAATACATTAAAATATGCGTATTTTTCTTCGTGTCTTCAGGGTCCTCGCCACGAGAATGATGTATCAGTAGATAGATTGGTACGTTTAAATTGCTTATAAACAAACTTTCATTGATACCAGAATCGTATGAAAAATAATGAATAATAAAAAAAATTATATAAGTAAATAAACAAAGGGAGATTCATTCCTAATCCATTGGTAATCCTCACACTCAAAGTGGTCGAAACATGTACAGTTTTTCATAAATTATTTACATGTGATATGTAGAGGTAAACCTCTACTGTGTGATTTATTTACCACAATCTTCTTGACTGTTTTTCGTAAAGATGATATTTCCCGGGCAAAACAGTTAAATCCTACCTCATATAAATGCGATTTTTTTTTATCCAAAAAAAATATACTGTTCCCAGGGGATATAAAAATTAGGTTTATGTGGCCGTCGATGATCTTTGACATGCATTTAGGAGATCAACACGAGCGAAGCCGCAGATAAAACCTATCATGAAATTTTGTACATACATTGTCAGGGGTACAAAAAAGGACATAGGGTACCTTTTATCCAGAAAAAAATACTGTTCCCGGGGGATATAAAAATTTGTTTTATGAGGTCGTCGATGATTTTTGACACGTATTTAAGCCATTAATTTGTTGCAATTGGTATTTTAAATAATTGTAAAAATGTACCTTCAATTTAAAAAACAGCACAACGCAAATTAATTATCATTATTACCAACAAAATAAGTTAGAAATAGAAGCATACAGAAACACATGTGTCTATTTTTACCCTCTTCCAGCTGTTCAAATAAATAATTCCACCCTTTGTTTTCTTGTTAGCTTATACCTAATTAGGCTCATCTCGAAAACATCTGTGAACAGAAGATTCTTGTTAAATTTTTCTTCTTTTCCAATTCTATTTGTATTTTCTTAGACAAACGTTTTTTGTTTTAAAATTAAACTAAATTTACGTTTAAACTTTTTGAAAATATTTTGAGAAACGAAGGAACTATCTGTAACGATTTTCAAACGGTTTTAAGAACTTATCATTTTAATTTAAGGATGCAGCTGTTGAACATAATGTAGACATCAATGTGTCGGATATAAATCATAGTTTTACTGCACAGAAAAAGGGCGGTATATGATGAAATATAATCCGAAAGGTGGTTAGCTTTAGTATCACATTTCACGCAAATGAATCAACATATTTTTTTTTCCAATGCGTGATTATTCGTAGAAATTTTGTAAATCTTAAAAGAATATTTTTATGTGAAACGCTTTGACATTTAATAGTGGTTAATATGAAATATTAATGTATAATTAATATTTTCAATTTTTCACCTACTACAACTACCCAGAGCATTGGTGTGTAAAGCCAAAAGTCCCGGGTTCTATTCACGGCGAGGGTGTGACAACAGCAACAAATTTTTTCTCATTATGCTGAGGTAGTTTGAATATAGTTGGTTAAAAATTGAAAATGTATTTTCACATTAATATTTAATACTTTTATGCTCTATTTACAAAGCTCTGTTCAACAATATCCCACAAGCATAGGCAGAAGTAACTTTCTTTACCTTTTTTTATATTGAAAAAATACACAATACTGCAAAAAGATAGTCATAATTTTTACACAGTATTGTACTTGATCTGTACCATGTTGTTATAAACGCATAAAATATAATAATTTATGATATAAGAAAAAAACATTTAAAAGTACATAATAAATACAATTACAATTTTCTTGTAAATAAAAATGCAGTCCCAATTAATCGTCAACATCAGCTTCACAAACGTCGTTGAAGAATATAAGCTGTTCGACCTCTGCGACCGATAATGGTTCAGGGGGAGGAGTAGGAATTTTGACAGGATCCACAGGAGGCGATCGCCATTTAAGATCTAAAAAGCACATAGGGATATTTTGCGTAAATTATTAATTACATAATTACTACTTAGTTCAAATGTATCAAAAAAACTTAGCCAATTTAACATTAGCACATAATACTTATAATGTCATTTATCAAACCAGAAAATGAGTTAATTAAATTAAATATATTTCTAGAAATTTTAAACCAATTTGGTATCGAGTTGCGTCGTACAAGGAATTCGTGTGTTGTCGCGTTCGCCTAATAAAGGTGTGTATACGTAACACGAGCACTTTACTCGAACGTGTTCGTTCAGTTTCGTGTTGCCTCTGACGTGTTTCGTGCTCAGATGTAGGCATTCACAGCTTTAGGCTTTGCTGACAATTTTTTCACTCGTTCGCGAATTCTGGCTCAAACCTAACTTCATACGTATCATAATATGCCACTTTCTCAACTTGGTACACAATATACTATTACCTTTTTGATATTTAGCTGGTACTGGTTCCAATATTCTACTTAGATTCTTTATCATCCGTTCTATTTGTATAACCTTTTTGGCAGCATCGATGGCTACCTTCATGATTCTAGCCTCCTCTATATAGCAGCTTGATTCAGCTTTATGTACTATGCTTTGAGGAAGTTGATCAAGCTGAAGAATAAATTGGCGATACTTTAACTCAACCATTCTCATCATGTCTATGGGTAATATATTAGTGTCGTTGGGACCAACGTGAATTTCAAAAACGTCTTCCACGAACACCGCCAAATCCAGAATGTCATCATTTATCGTATATTCTCGGAATTTTCCACTAATTAGCTCTCTTGCCAGTTTTTCTAGTTGACGAGCTCTTTCTTCTTCCCATCTAAATTTGTGAAACGTAAACTGCATGTTAGGGGTGAAGAAGAATGAGATACATTAATGTCTATTTGATAGCTTCTTATTTTTTCTGATGTTAATTTCTTAATTCAAGAGTTCTTGAAAAATTTGAGGTGAGTTCGAAAAAGTGGGATTAAAGTATCTCAGTTCAAGGCGAATCATCTGTATAATAAAATATATTTCCATGACATAACTGTAAAACAAACTTTTGATAAACGTATCCATCGAGTATGTAACTCGAACTTTAGAGTACATTCTCCACAACTGGTAGATGATTGTAATTTTTAGTCTTGGAATAAATTCTTTCACATTAAGAAAGCTTAATATTTATGACTGTTCGTGAAGTACTTTGTTTAGAATCATCATCATTGCTTTAAAGAATCGTATCATCATCTTCATCTGGTGAAAACCGATCGCTTAATGTTTCACAAATTTACTAGCTATCTACCGTCATCATCTAAACATGTGAAACTGACACGTTAACAAAATGTTAAGAAAAAATGACTCTTCAGAAGCTATTAAATAAAAGTAAAATAAAAATGCTGCTATGCAAAGGAAGAAAAAGTAGGGAAAGAGCGAATATAAAGATAGGAGACGAAAAATTAAAAGAAGAGTCCGAATTTAGATATCTAGGAAGTCAGATAAGTCAGGACGGAAGGAGTAGTAGGGATATAAAGCAGAGGATAGCGTAGGGTCCAGTCGCCTTCAATAAAAAGAAGACACTTCTATGCTCGCGAAAGGTTAATTTAGAAATCCGAAAAATATTGTTAAAGGTGTATGTTTAAAGCGCGGCGCTGTACGGGTGCGAAACATGGACGGTGGGCGCGGCGGAAAAGAAAAGGTTAGAAGCGTTCGAAATGTGGTTTTATAGGCGAATGATGAGAATACCGTGGATAGAGAGGGTTAGAAATGAAGAGGTATTAGAAAAAATAGAATAGAGGGCCCTATGGAAGTCAATAAGAAATAGGCGAAATAGGTTAGTCACCTTCTCAGTCATGAAGGTCTACTCAGAGACCTATTAAGAGGCAAAAACGGGAGTTAGGAGGGGTAGAGGTAGATCTAGAATAGATTACTCTTTGCAAGTAGTTAAGGATGTAGGTTGTTCTAGTTTTAGGGAAATGCGATGATCAGCTCAGGATAGGAGAAAGTGGAGGTACTTGTGCAACCAGTCTTAGGACTGACGACCTTATGCTAAATGATGATGAAACTACTTCACTACTGTTACAACATTAGCACAAAAAATATGCAATTTCATTTAAGAGGCAGGATGCAACATACGTTAACAGCTTCTTACAAGATACCTCCCGCAACGTTGTGAACCAATTCCTGCACTTCTCCTAAATTGGTTTGGAATCTCTTTTTTATTGTTTCCATTTGGAGTTTGACATTTTCTAATGGATTTTCCAGCTCTTCACAGTGTAGCAAAGAATTCAGATTCTGGATTTCCATAAAACGAAACACCTGCCAAAGTTGCTTCGGTTCTTCAAAATAAAGAGCTGGTTCGTTTTGAATGGCTGTCCCTTCGTTAAAATTTTGAATGAGTTTATGTAATGATGCCATTTCACCGGCGTTTAGTTGGTACATTGCAAACAATTGTTTTGGGTCCTCCTTCGCGTCCAAGTTGAGGTAGAAATCGTTCTTCATACGCCACGTAAGAGGGCTTGCAAGGTACAGACATTTCTGATAGAGTTTCAATAGCCTCCAACGTTCTTCGAGTCGATAGATTGTGGACGTGATCGAACTTAACTCTTTCGATAATTCCACATACTCAAAATACATTACTTGAGATTGCGCTTCTTCAGTTTCGGATTGCCTCAAAGCCTCTATCGATCTCTTGTAATCTTCGTATAAAAACTCTTCGAATTTTTCAATGTAAATTTTAAATTCATTTTTAATCGCTTTGATCACTTTTTCTTCCTCCATTATGTTTTCTTCCATTAGATATAGTTCATCCATTCTATATCCGGTGACAACTTTCGTCCTCAGAACTTCTCTGAGGTTGTTCACGTAATCGTTTAGTTTAAATGGTTTGTCTATGGGTCTATTCGCTATTGTTTTGAAGTAGTCGGGATCATAATCGGTAACGGTTTTCAATTTAGCGAATTGCGGCTCTTCTACGTAAAGTCGATTCAAACGGTCCAGTTGTTGACGAGACCTGTAACCATTTCTTTCGTTGTATCTCAACGCTAATTCTTTCCTCACCAGTTTTTCGTTCCATGTTTTCGTAAGAATTTTATAGGCGAATTCTTCCAAATCGTCTGGATATTTGAAAGGCGACTGTTCGGTCAAAAGGTCTCTTTCGTTTTCTTTAGTAATTTGCGAACCAGCTGTAAAATAATGTTCTTTCACAACGCGTTTGTTACCGAAGATTTTTTGAAGATTTGTCGGCACGGGAACACGTGGCTTTGGTTTCGGTTTTGCTTTCTGTCTTTTTAGTATTACAGGCTTCGGGTGACGGATGACTTTGTGACTTGGTCTGCTTTTGTTGTCTAATTTGACACTTAGACTGCGAGTGTCACTTTCGTAAGTTTTTTCCCCTTCGATTTCCAAATTGCGGAGATGATTTAAGATGTCCGTGTATCCTGACAGGTGTTCTTCTTCAGCCACTTCATCAATATCGTAAATTTCGGGATATTCTGCTGCTTTGGCCATTGTACAACTACGAAGCTTGTATAACCAATACCAAACAAGGGTGTTTTTAGATATGCAACTGACTACTGTGTTTATTATCGACTTAACAACGGGGGGTTGTCTTGGAAATACTATTCATAACACACGGAATGAAATAATGAGGTACTTATATTTTACAAGCAATTCTGTCTACCAACTGTGCCTATATTTACAATGAGGACTTCTTCCTCGGGAATCCGACATTACCCAATCGTACGGACGGCTGGGTGTCTTTTGAAGATTTCCCCTCTCCCACGAAAACATAAAAAAAGGGTCCTTGATAAACGGCGTAAAATACGTTGTTGTTGTCCCAGGCACGTTTATCTGGGCGTTCCTCTTAATTATTGTGAAAACACTTTTATTTTACACCAAGAACGTTGCCTTTCAATGTAAAACTACGGAGTTTTCCAATAACAGAAAAATTAAGAGAAGTCTTCGCATTTAAAAGCTAATCTTTCGGCAACATTTAAGCGAACTAGCCGATATGACATTACATATTTAATTGTAATGTATTATAATTTTTTATTTATTTAGTTGTTTTTACAACAAACGGAAAAATCTCTTAATACAAAAAGAATATAAAACCAAACTAAAGTCCTAGTGTACTCTAGTGTCTAGTGTTTAGTCCATTAATTAAATATTTAATTCAATACCAACTTGAGAAAAAGTAAAAATTTTCTTCGAAACCAAAATAATTTTTTATACTAATGAATTCCATCAAGAGAACTAATTTAAACTTCTTATTAATCATAATCGAAGCATTGTAGTTTAAAATTATTATGAATAGTCCAAGTTTTAAGTTACTTGCAATTATTTCTGAAGTTTCTAGATAGAGAATTTTATTATTCAACCAATATCATTCACCTAAAACTAAGAATAACAAAGCACCACGATACGTCCCTTGAGCTACACCACAGGTAACATATGTATATCATATGTGAACTTTATATCTCATATTTCTCAAATACAAACCAAAATCATTCAAAAGAATACTGACGAGGAATTGGTGCTTTGACTTTACATTTAGCTCAAGACAAACGTGGAAAGAAAAAGTGAAATTATCTAAATGTTTTATTGATTTATTTTATGTTTGTTTTCAATAATGAAAGTTATTGAGTACCCTGATGTAGGTACTATAGAAACATCTTAGTTCTTTGAATGATTTTATTTACCACAATTTGGTCGTAGTTTCTCTTAACATTTGTGTACTTTATGGGCAGTAAACAGCAGAAGTTTTTTCGTAATTACCAGTACCAGATGTCGTGAGCATCATATCATATCTTTTAATTACTTGGGCTTAACGGTTTATGAAGTGTTTAACAAATTAATTAAATTGGGGGAAACATCGGTGACAACGTTTTAACTTTCACTTTATAACTTATGTGCAAATAAAGTTTGGGTTTTGTGGGAAGATACCTTACATGTGCGTAACATCCGTTGCAGCTACCTATGTCACTACACTTTCGAAGAAATACGAACATGTGGCAGATGAACCTTTTACCTTTCAGAAAACACATAGAGACAGAACTAATTTTAACTTACGATCAATAAACAATCAGATTAAATGTTGTATTTAGGCACGTTGAAAGTATATCTATAGGTAAAGAAACATGTTCACTGAACATCGAAATTACACATTTGCTTGTCGGAATGTTTTCTTCTTATGACGTATGAGCGAAAATGTAACCTGGTGAATGCATGAAATATATTTTTTCAACCACAATTATCTGAAAATATGACCTTGTTCTCTAAAAATTGTCCTAAACTATATAATCAAATCTTCAAAACTTTTGGTCTCAGTTCGCCATTAGTGTATATATGTTATCGGAAATGTATGGAATCTAGGAATTGTATACAATTCCTAGGAAATGTATACAATTCCGAGGCTATTTAGGAATTGAAAGAAAATGTTTCAGATAAAGATTTGTGGGCTGTATTTTTGTTTTATACGATAGCATTCACAATTTTGTATTTTCAAATTGTCGCTGCTGTGACAAATGAAACGTTATATTTTTTTGTTTATTTGCGAATTTCGTTATTTTTTTGGTTTAATAACCGAAATTTTTAAAAAATTAATTGTTTTAACACTTCTGGTGGTTGTGTCACTAAAAGCTTTGCAATTTTTCATCTGTTGGCTTGTAGGAATGCCGACAGAAAAACTAAAACGATTGACTCATTTAATAACGAAATTTATATGGGTTTTAAACCTGGCCAATAGACATTGCGTAAGAGAAATACGGAAATTGGTTCAAGATTGGAAGAAGTGGATGTCTTCGTGCTGACAACCTTAATATGACGATGATTTATAGTAGATCTATCATCGTCATCATAAGGTCGTCAGTCCTAAGACTGGTTGGACACGCATCTCCACTCTTCCCTATCCTGAGCTAAACTTCGCATATATCTTTAAAACTAGAACAACCCACATCCTTAACATTTGCGAACAGTAATCTAATCTAGGTCTACCCCCACCCCTCCTAACTCCTGTTTCTGCCTCTAATATGTCTCTGTCCTGGTTTATGTCGCCTATTTCTTACTGACTTTTATATGACCCCCGGTTCTCTTAGTCTTATGTCTTCTTATTTCTGACCTTCTCTATGTAAGGTGTCCTCACCCTTCGCGTGCTTCAGATATACATCTTTAACGTTCTCTTTCGAATTTCTAACTTCGTTCGCGAACACAGAAGAATTATCCAACATCCTGGACACCAAAAATCAGCGACTTGTAATGTTTCGTCTCCTGTCTTTATATTCTACTAGTCTACTTATTCTTTTGTTCTGCATACCAATATTTTATTTATTTATTATTAATATTAATTATAAAAAACTATTTTTCTGTTATATCTACATCCTACGTCTAGTTATTGCTTCAGTTTTCTTATGTGTATTTATGAAGCAGTTACTGTACATCTGCGTATGAATTATTATGTATTAAACTTAAACCGCAGCAGGTTTTGAATCGTATGTCTACGTATAGAGCGACAGGTATGAAACATTTATAGGTACGACAGGTATCTTGCAGACAGACGGTGATGGTACATGAACATGTACATCCCGTTAGTCAATTAAAATATTTGCACACGAGCACGACTCAAAGAGCCACTCTTACACGTGCAGAATTTCTAGGTTAACGTTTACTTTCATCCCGATTAAGATTAGAAAATATGGGTCGAAGTAATGTTTATGTACAAGTATTAAAAGTTTCTTCTTAATACAATAATGTTAGCAAGTATATATTTATATTGAGTTGAATTTGTATAACTACACTTTTAAAAGGGAAGGGGATGTTAATTCGAGAAGGCTTGGGTCACGCAGTTATCTACTTTTGAAGTTTGTGGTCGCAATGTGATAGATTGTCGTACAGATTTTGGTGATTCAAAAATAAAAACGATCTGATTTTTGGAAAACATCAGTTGTTTGGGTTAAATAACCGAGCGGCATGACTTAAAGGGTTTAGACCATTGTTTAGCATTCAGGAGGACGCTGGTTCGATTCCTGGTCCGTCTGCCTTGGTCCAAGTTTTTCTGTGGTTTCCTTGGATCACTTAGGCAAATGCTGGAACAGAAATATTCCACAGATAATCTTTCGTTCTCTTCTGTCTTCATTTCGTCCGTCTCATCTTTCTCACTCGAACCACCACCCACCCATTCCCACGATTCCTGAAAGCAGGCTGAAGAGGGCCTTCCGCCCTACCTTCCGGCATAGTCCGGAGGGACTGCCCGCCCACCAGCATTACTGGCTGGTGGTAATGAAACGCCCAAAGAAAAGTTTAGAGGTCTAGAACCGAGCGGCATGGCCTAGAGGCCTAGACCATTGCTTAGCATTCGGGAGGACGCCGGTTCGATTCCGGGTCCGTCTGCCTTGGTCCAAGTTTTTTCTGTGGTTTCCTTGGATCACCTAGGCAAATGCTGGGGCAGTAATATTCCACAGATAATCTTCCATTCTCTTCTGTCTTCATTTCGTCCGTCTCAACTTTCTCACCTAAACCACCACCCACCCATTCCCACGATTCCTGAAAGCAGGCTGAAGAGGGCCTTCCGCCCTACCTTCCGACATAGTCCGGAGGGAGTGCCCGCCCACCAGCATTACTCTCTGGTGGGAATGAAACACCCAAAAGTTTTTAAGTTTTGGGTTAAATAGCTTACGTATATTGTATCAAAAGGACATTTTCCCTCTAGTTTCTTTGTTATCTATTTAGTATAAAAAGACTGAAAAAAAGAACAACACCCTAATCCTAAAATGCATCATGACTAATAGCATCATCATCGATATTTTGTTAGTTATCAAACACAAAACGTAAATAAAAGCTCTTTGCCTAAGCACCTTACGTCATAGCAGGTGCGCATTACCTTAATGCGCAACGAACTTCTGAGTACTTATGTACATGAAATAACCCGTGTAGTTTCTATTCCTATCCCATGACTTTTTGATTAGCATTTTCAATCGTAATTGTGGCGAACACTGTGACAAAACTAGTTAATGAAAAAATTAGAAATAATTCTTTTTGGTTTGCTCCTTCTTGTCAGTTCCTAACGAAAATTGTGAACAAATATTGAAAATAGGTTTAAAGACTATCTTCAACTATTTTCAGTACGTATCCCCTTGTTACTTATACTCAACTAATTTTTGTATAAATAACATAATTAGATCGAGATTGGTAGTTTGTTTTATTGTTTTGGAGATAAGGGACTATGAATTTCTACATAAACTAGGATTAGCGTCGAAAGATGATGCATTGGCTGAATCGATTTTCATCAAACTCGTTCTGAGAACCATATTACAAATATGAGATTGTAAAAGATTGCAAATGGATTATCCATTCGGGATAGACGCTCACATACGTGGATACAAAAAGGCCAAACTTCCAATTCCCAATAATCCCCGCTTTATGTGGGAGGTAAAAAACTGTTTTACAGGCTAATATTGAATTTTAAATTGCTATAAGGTTTAATTATATTATTATAATTGTATAATAGTTAATTTACAACTGTAGGGATACATGTGCAAGGGCAAAAGATTAGTATCTATGCTTAGATTTGCAGATGATATAGCAGTATTAGCATCTAGCAAGGAGGACCTAGAGATAGCTTTAAATAAAATGGAAGCGGTACTGACAGATCAGTACTGTATGAAAATAAATAAAAGTAAAACTAAAATACTGATATGCAAGGGAAGAAAAAGTAGGGAAAGAGCGAATATAAAGATAGGAGA
>NW_020438946.1:2312808-2325660 GCF_000699045.2 Agrilus planipennis
TTAGAAGCGTTCGAAATGTGGTGTTATAGGCGGATGATGAGGATATCGTGGGTAGAAAAGGTTAGAAATGAAGAGGTATTGGAAAGAATAGGAGAACAGAGGACTCTATGGAAGACAATAAAAAATAGGCGAGATAGGTTGGTAGGACACCTTCTCAGGCATGAAGGTCTAGTCAGAGACGTATTAGAGGCAGAAACAGGAGTTCGGAGGGGTAGAGGTAGGCCTAGATTAGATTACTCTTCGCAAATAGTTAAGGATGTGGGCTGTTTTAGTTTTAGGGAAATGCGAAGTTTAGCTCAGCATAGGAAAGAGTGGAGGTACGTGTCCAACCAGTCTTAGGACTGATGGCCTTATGATGATGATGATAATAGTTAATTAATTTCTGTGCATCTCTAAAATTTTGGAAAAAAAGATACGAATACAAAGTGTGTAATTAAAAATCTCATTGTAATAAGACAAGTTAAAAGAAGAAATGAAAATCAATCAGTGTCGTCTTAACTTGGACGACAACATTTTGATGTTGGACTTCGTTATATCAGTAGTTGTCAACTTTGACTATTACGGTTGGTATAAAATCGTGGATTCGGTGTTTGGAAGGAAATGCTACAAAAGTTTTTAGTGAAGTCAGCGATTTGCTTCTAAATTTTAGAGGACGCTTTGAGACATCTTGTTATAAAATCATTTTTGCTCGAAACAGTTTATGTACTTTAAGATACGTACGTTCATTTTTACAGCAGTTATCGGAAGCACTTGAAGAAACACAGTCAAAGCCTGCCTTTTATATATGCTGAAGTTGCATTCGCTCTTCAGATATAGTATTGATTCTGGACTTGTAAGTACAAACTGCTAAAGTTTAAAAAGAATTCGCAGGAGTAAACAACCAATCATACATAGTAAATTACTTCAGTTTGAAAAATACAGGGAAATATCAAATCCATATGAAATTGAGTTTTTCGTCTCATGTCTTTATCTGAACATAATAACTCTTGTAGAGATTTTTTTTGGATTGGTGACTCCCCTGAGTAGATATTAAGGGGAAGTTGGAGGAATTGGGGTTGTCTAAGCATTTATGTTTGTACTTTGTTTATGTATACATTTGTATAAGTAGAATAAGTATAACGTAACTTAGAAACAACTGATTAAATAATAATTTATTATAAAGGTTGTAAAAATACAAAAATAAAAACAATATAAACGAATATACTTATAAAAACAAATAAAATTCTAAGTCAGTCAGATCATTCAGTCTATTCTGTTTCCAATTTTCTGCCTTTTTGTCTAGAAGGCATTTAATAAAGTTTGCGATTTCCTTTTGCGTTCTGTTAGAAGTTGTTGAAAAGTGGATAAAACATCTATAACACCTCATCTTGCTTTTTAACTCCTGTCAAAATTTGGATCATTTTCAACAAATTGGTCCATAAAACCTACCGCTGCGCACAATTTCGGGGAATCCCCAGGTTGAAATAAAAGAGCGCTAAACCGAAACAGCGCTAAATGAAACAGCGTTAAGCNTTCGTCTCATGTCTTTATCTGAACATAATAACTCTTGTAGAGATTTTTTTTGGATTGGTGACTCCCCTGAGTAGATATTAAGGGGAAGTTGGAGGAATTGGGGTTGTCTAAGCATTTATGTTTGTACTTTGTTTATGTATACATTTGTATAAGTAGAATAAGTATAACGTAACTTAGAAACAACTGATTAAATAATAATTTATTATAAAGGTTGTAAAAATACAAAAATAAAAACGGATCTATGACCATTACTTTACTCTACTTGAGAGCTATTAACGGCCACAGCCACTAATACCCCTTCCTGGCGTATAATTCTAAAAAACAGTTTGGGCAGCTTCCAAAGCTGGTTTTTCTCCATCTTCTTTATCAAATCAAATAAACTTATTAATGCTTTTTGTAGTAATAGTAGTAACATTGCCAATCGAACGGTAACTACGGCCTGTCTACATACAGCTGCTGCGAAGGTCACGAGTTGGTACCTGTGTTTCGTTACTTGATGCTTGCTATAACGATAAACTGACGAGTATTCTCAATCACTAACGGCTCGTTAACTGGGGTACTAATTGTGCATAGCTTTAACACACCCTATGTTGTTGCGCTATCATGAGATGCAATCTATAATGCCTCCAGATTGTTACCTTTCAAATATTCGGGAATACAGATCAGAAATAGTCTATAAAGCAACTATAACGTACGTACTTTTGCTACTGTCTTTTTTTATGAAGATAAATTTGGATTACTAATATTTCTAATATATTTTGATATGTCAATTTTCAATAATAAAAAAGCCTTTTTTGCATTATTATTATTTTGCCATAAAAACATAGTGTACCTATATTAGTTACATTTTAGTTTTAGAATGAAAACCATACGAGTAGATGCGTGAAATTTAGTAGCTGAAGTTTATAGTCGTTGATCCATGGCTTTGCTTTATGATAATAATAGTAATCAAGGTTTTATTAATTTTTAAATGTTTGTTTGCCCCTGTCTGCTTTGCTAAGTTATGGATGTATGCCGATTTCATCTCGTTTTCAAGTGCTTCTGTTTTCCGCATTCAAATATTAAATATATACGCATTCATGTAAGTACCTAGTTCACTTTTGCATATCATGAATTATGTGCATAACGCTGGAGGAATTAGAGTTTCTTGACCGCTCGTGCAAACCATTAATATGTACATTAAATACAGTTAAAATCCTTAGCGGCATTTACTAAACTGTTAATTATGTTAATATCCATTGGTTAATTGAGAGTGCAGTTTGTTTTACAGTTTAATTCAATGACCACCTGCCTAAGACATAAATATGATAAATTGTAAATTTCAGAGCAAACGGAGAATATTTCATGTTGTGCTATATCATTGCTACACATCATATTTTTTGGAATAATTTTTTATAGCACATTAACAATGTAAATGATTTCTAATCCACGGTGAAAAGTTCGACTTTTTGCATTCTGCTAACCACTTGGATCTACCTAATACAAAGCTGTTGCCAGTTAGATGCCAAAATGTTTCAAAGCGTCATATGAAGTGCAACTTCAAAAATATGTTTTGTCAAATGGGGCCAAAACATGTAGGTTTTATTGATTGTAAAGAATGTGTAGCTAAAAGTTATTTCGCCACAAGTGAATATAAAAGGGAATGTTTTCTGTATTCCTTGTTTGCATGTTTACAATTTTCTTCAAGGCTATAAGACCAATATTGTGATGATGTCAATCCCTTGATTTAAAACAATATCAAAGGTAATTTACAAAGTGCTTTTGACATTTCAATGAATCAGGAGTCTTCACATGATTAATTGGCAGCTGTGGTTGTTATCCCCCTCAGTAACATCTGGAGATCCCCTCTCGAAAGCTGGTGAATAGGGATGAAGGGTGGGAATGACCTAGAGGAACACTAAACATGTGTTTGTAGTTGGGAACGGTGACGTGGAGGGGTTAGGAGGTAGAGTTCGTAGGAAAGTATAAGGGGTGGGAATAACATTGTACAGCGTTTACAAGCGTTTGGAAGTAGGGGCAGAGACACAGGGGATGGAATCGAATATTGGAACTTAACCTAACCTAATCTACACGAATTAGGTTAGATCCCCTATACAGGGGAATCGCATTGTGAGTCAATCAGCGCGGTTGAGGGCCAAAAATATTGTAAGAAAATCAGGTAATCAAGTTGCAATCTGAAGCCGGTACTGGACGTGAATTTAGGAGAAATTGCTAAGCATCTACATCGATGAAAAATGTAAACCGTGACGGTTTAGACGCCCATTAGAATAACAATTAATTGAATAACTACTTCGTTAATTGCTGATAATATGCAGCACTATTTAAAGTACACTTTGACATATGCTATTAAAAACACAAAATACAAAAGGTATACTTGTACAACACAGATGCTACAGCTGATGGAATATGACATTATAATTTCATATACCTATGCGTGACCTTTCCAGGGCCGAATTGGCCCTTGGCTGTACTTTCAAATACGAGACTTTGGGACTACTTCACATTTACTTAGTTTTTTTGTTTTATAGCGCCCTATCATCTCCTGCAAACTTGCTACTGATTTCAGAAACACCCTGTATATGAAATAAAATAATTCAAAGTGGTCTGTATTCAGTCGATACTGCCAGACGCGGATCGCGATACGTAATCCTAAAATGTAGCATCGTGCTACAGATGGCGCTTACTGCGCCATTTGTAGTATTTTCTAAAACCCTGTATATCGTTGAAGGTATCATTTCGGAAAATACCTGTTTTGGAAAACACTATGTTATCAGACATCATTAAAATTTTCCTCGAGTCTAATAATAATCTGCACACGTCTGTAGTTCGTAGCTCTTTTAAACTTTATGACTCGAAATTAGGCAGTTTACGTTTTAACACATTCATTTTCTTTTTGCGTTCGTGTAACTGTACAGTGCATACTGTTCAAGTACTTGCGTGTGTATATGTAATGTGTATGTATCTTTGCCTGGCGTTTTCGAGTGTTTTTCACGTCCTTTAACTGCAGATGTTTCTCATTCTCGTTGCCTTTGAACCCGTTGCACTGGTACTTCCGGAAATGAGATGGGTTTTCAAAATAAAAAAAAAAAAGGCGGCTTTTCATCGTCCCTCCGCATGTCTGTTTACATGTATATAGTACAATTTCGTATGCATGTGTACGCGTCCACTTACCTGCTTCAGTTGAAAAATGCGAGCATCTTTGTCGCGTTAATTGAACTGGTGGAAAACGTAAGTAAAAAATGCTGAAATCACTGTGCCAACTTAAAAAACAAAACGAGTCGCTACTATTTTTCAGTAATAAATTGGTTAGATAATTGAAACTGTTTTTGTATTTTTAATTTTACTCTTATCTTATTTATTCAATTAATGATATTGATAAAAATTAAAAGTTTTCTACTTTCAATATTGAGGAAGTTAGATAACTCAGGATTGAAAATGTGGCAGAGGTATACAACAAAAAATAATAAGGGTCGAATCGCCAATAACAAATACAAATAACTTCTGTGCTCAGGAAAGGTTAACTTAGAATTTCAAAAAAGATTATTAGAAGTTTATGTTTGGAGTCCTCCTTAGGAATGTTAATGCCATGCTGTTTTTGGTCGAAATTGAGCAATATTGGTACGAAATTCCATGCCCAAATCATTGGTAAAAATCGAATGGCAGGAGCCCATCGATATGTTTAGGTTGTCAGCAACTTCTTTAATGGTAATTCGACGATCGGCCAATATTATTTTCTTCACTGCATCAATGTTTTCGTCTGTTGTTGGCGTGCTCGGGCGTCCGGCACGTTCTTCGTTGTTCACATCTTCTCGGCCCTCTGAGAACATTTTGCACCACTGATAAACATTGTTTCGGTTCAAGGTAGCTTCACCATATGCCACAGTCAATATTCGGAATGCGTCCTCGCACTTAATTTTATTTTTCACACAAAATTTGATACAGATTCTTTGATCCTTATTTTGGAATAGGCAAAAATCGAAGACGAGCCAAAACTCGTACAAGCAAATCAGCTATCAAAAATGAACAAAGTTTCATGAAATAGAAATTAACTACATACTTGTTGATCAGTGAAGATTAAAAAAAAATGGAGGCTAGTTTGAGGCACGACATCATGTAGTGTGTTGTATTCAATATGGTTTTGATTGAATATTTTTAATGGATTCTCGAATCATTTGAGCTGAGAATTACTAGTAGCACCAGAAGTTTTCGAGAGTATAATGATTTTCTGAATTATTCTTTTTAATTTTCTGTCAAGGTTCAGGTAATCCAAATAATTCAATTAAAAACAAACATTTTATTAAAATTATAAACGGGGTCGATACATTTAGTTACATATTTACAGGAAGTAGACAATTGAATCTAAAACGGGTTCTTGACATTTGTTACATTTCATATATATATGTACTTACTAGAGATAAGCAATTTGCTTAAAGTGCAAATTTAGTCTACCTGCCAACTATTAATTGCGATTTAATTAAATCGATCGATTAACAAGTCGACATAATAACAGAAACGTGAGATGTTTTTATTAAAACACAATAAATAATGTAGCGAGTGGAAGGCACTGTACACGTGTTTGTTCAATGCAACAGAAAAAATATATATTACGTACATTTATACATAATATGTATACATGCAAGTGTAAGGTACATAACGTATCAAAAAACAAACCATATACATATATAAAACTTATATAAGAACAGTTTAAGTTCTTAATCAGTAATTTATCGATTTCGACCTTATTTGCTCTCATTAGCACGCCAGAGGTTGTATCGATTAATTACCGACCTGTCTGTATAATATGCACTTCGCAATAATTAATAATTATATGTCTAAATCTTTTATTACTTCCTTCAAAACAAATTCGGCTAATGATAGAAATTTCAATTTTATCGACAGTCTTCCAATGATATGGAACCGTTTTCGGAATGATTTTTTTTATTCATAAAAGGTTAATCTTGATGCTATTTATATGTAGCATGTATTGGATATGGAGACTGCTATATGTTAGTATTTTTCTAAATAGAAATTTCAAAAAGAAACTAACATAACTTAGTAGGTTAGGTTGGGTTGAATGCCATAGTGTATGTGACATGAAGCGAAGTTCGGTTTAAGTCGAATAAATATCGTGATAATTACATTTATATGTATGCATTTCATAATAAGAATTGCAATTTAATTTCTGAAAAACTTTTATTGAAATGAAATAGGAGACGAACACGTGTCACCCTTTCCTAGTCTTTAATATTTTAGTTCCTATCAAAAAACAAATTTGTTTTATAAAGTAAAAAAGACAAGCATCCACAGGGTGTATCAAATAAGCAGTAAACGAGTTTTCTCTTATAGTAAAAAGTAGAATAAAACATAATCAATTTTAACAATTAGTAAGATACACCTTATAGAATTATATAAAACGAGCACCTTTGGTATAATCATAAACTAGATGGCAAAATAAAATGTTATGTACAACGTGTTTTGTGTAAGGCAGTGGTTTTTAACCTGTTGTAGGTACCCCCACCCTTAGGGAGCGCGGGACTATTGTAACAAACTCTTAACAAAATGTATTCGAATACTTACAAACAAAAAAAAAAGAAGTCAAATCGGCATCGGCAAGATAATCACTCAGGCTATTTTGGCGAATACATATTTGTGAAATTAGATTGTTACAAAAATTGAGGGTGGAAGGGGGGCGCAATAATGTTTTTGTACAAAGGATGAAGGCAGAGGAACAATAAAGTTAAAAACCACTGGTGTAAAGTCTGTCAGTATTTCAGATTTTATATATATTTGCAGGTGTGGACAAACAGGACACAGCTTCAACCCTGTTCTTAAAAATATTTTTTAATAATTCCTGTTGTTTGATTGTTTATCCATACTTGCAAAACGTTCCTTCATTAAAATTAGAAATGAGATTGGTAACATTCTGTCTTTCTTTTCTTGCGATTGTTTAAGTCCAAATTACAAACATAACGCAGATAGACTTTATTATTTCGAATAATGTATAACTATACTTTTAAATTCTTCGGTTATTAATAATTAAAAACAATAATAATGATAATAGTAATTAATAAAATTAGCCCTATGCGCGGCATCACAGATATATATATATGTATAACATAATTCGATTCATGGATATAGAGCCTACAAATGTAAAGATTGCACGTTTCCTTAACAGTATTAGAAGTTATAAAGCGTACGGAAAAAATCCATTCTCTAAACGTCTTTCTACTTTCTTTCTCTTTTTATCATTTTTTTACAGTAAAAGCGTTTCAAAATTTCACTATACAATATATGTTTACAGTGTATCCTTCCATTAACGGGCACCATAATGGTTTCATCCTACTCCAGACCCTTGCTAAAAATGTTGAAGTGTAATCTACGTATGATCTAAGGTTTCGATAGGAAAAAGCAACACGAATAAAGTAAGGGTTCTCCAGCTAGAACGTCATACGTAGTAAAGGGACGTTATAATTCAGGGAATTATCGTATTCCTTAAATCGTATCATCCTTTTATAAGGGAATGAATGTCTTAAGGTCTGCGCCCGGTTAAAGGGGAGTATACGGGGTGTCCGTCTACAGAAAGTACACTGTGTATATATGTTACAGTGATTCATCAAGCAGTCAACGAATAATGTGATAAGCTAACAATGTGTTATTGATATGACCTTCGAGCTTACCAAACTTGGGAAAATTCGACTTTTTACTGTTATCGGAAGTATGTATTTAAGCAACTCAAATGTACCTATTTTGACTGCCCTCCCAATCAAATAATTTCTTGCAAATAAATTAGGTCAGCTTTGGTCATCGCTTTTTTGAAGATTTTAACACTAGATTTGTAGTGGATTTTTTTAAGATATATTTTAAAGAAAAATAGCATTTTTTCTGTTATTTCTCACTTAAAAATTGTTAAATGGAAAATGTTTGGGAGATTTTCTAATGAATTATAATAGCAAAACAATTTTCACAATTGTCATGTTGTTATACGAAGTATTTTAGTATGTGTTTTAGCTTTATAATGGAATATTTAAGATCTCTTGTAAAGAAAAATTATAATTTTTTCTGTTATTTCTCAAGAAAGATATTGTACCACAACTTCAAAAAAAAAACTATTTATTAGTGGTCAAAATTTTATCGATCAAATGTTAGAAAATTAGATCTTTTTATTTTCCATGTGGTCATAATCTGAACAACTTTTTTTTGCAAAAATTTCAAAAAATCGGAATGCTGAAAATCGGAAAGCAATGGCAAATCTCTAGCGGACATGCTAACGCAATTTTCGGATGGATAAACAGTATTTTGCATTCAATTCACAACTTCCATTCGGTTTAGCCTAATGCATATGCATAAGTTGCTATCTCGAGTGCTTTAATTCATTTATCGGTACATTGCACTGATGCTATCATTTTACGGGATAGTTTCTTTAATATCAGACTTCTTAGCTTGTTTTAACGACTTTTAAAAGTTTTTTTTTTGGAACACATTGCATCGACGATAATTACGACGACTTATTATATATGCACATACATATGTAAATAAATTGGTCCGTGACCTTCGTAGCAATTAAAGCCTTTTTGGACACAAGCAATATACTAGAATTACATCTACTTAATTGTTCTGAATCGGCTATGCAAATTGAAACCAAATAAACCAAACGACCACTAATACAACAGTACAGTAGGTTGCATTCAGTTGTTAGAGTAAATATTTGTTTTTATGTTTAATACTGAAGTTTAAAACATCGTAGAGGTCAAAAAATAGCAGAACAATTTCATAATACTTGCAATTAGTGAAGGGCAACATCGGTCTTGGTTTTGTACTATTATTAGGCTTATGCCGATGGATTTTAGTAAAGACCAAAGAACTAAAATCATATTTGGATAAAGGAGGTCGACACCATAGAAAAATTTTAGCAGAGAGATTTCTATGAAACATATAATATGATAAGATTTTTATATATTTAGGTAAAAAGTGTGCAAAAGTTTCAGGTCATAGGCAGGGTCAGATTTACCTAAAGGCATTTAGTGCTGGTGTGCAGGGCCCCCACAAAATTTCGTTTCACTTAGCCTAATTGGGCCTAGTTAGAGAATCCTCCCACCATCCTACCCCCATCTTTGCATGAGAGTACTCCCATCTAACCTCATCTTATCTCCTGATATTCTTATCTCATTTTCTGTCTTAAACTCATTAATTACCCATTTTTTTTTATCTAATATAATTAATGTCCTAACAGTCATCAAAGCAAAAAAGACACCAAAAACAAGAATCCTTAGACATGTCTTAGAATAAAACAAAAGCAAGACCTCTTTTGCTAATCACTAATATTACTTTGGTAGATAATTGTTAAATCAACTTTTTAAGTTGGGAGCATTGGCAGTCTAAGTCATATTATTTCGTTTTCTTTCGAGCTTTATATTTTTAATTTTCAATAATTTTGTTTGCAAAATACGAAGTTATTCAATGTAATGGTCGATATACATGCATTATAATAATAATTTAAAAAAGGTTTCGTTAGAGAGGCAGTCTATTTTTGCTGTTAAATTTCCCATAAGTAAATAAGGAATTTATTTTTCGAGATGAAATTAATAAAGGCTAGTCCCCGAGTAGTATTTCAATGGAACGTTTCTCGATTCCGTGGCTAGTTTTTCCGCTAGAGTACGTCAAAGTTGACCGATATTGAAAATATTTTCTTCAAATTTATAAGTATAAGACTCAATTATGACTACTTCGAGCATACTAATATTGGTATAATTTCAATATTTCTCACCAAAAAACGCGAATTTTTTCGACATTTAATCACAATAAAATAATTCGAAATGGTCAGTATTCTGTCGAAACTGCCAGACGCGGATCGCGATTTCGATCTTTTTGGATCTCATCAGGGCGTCGCACGCAGCTCCGACAGAACACAGACCAACTTTTACCTGCTGTCTCAACAGTGCGTTTAAGAAAATACTACAAATGGCGCAGTAAACGCCATCTGTAGCACGATGCTACATTTTAGGATTACGTATGCTCCAACAAGGTCCACTTGTGTGGATATCTACTTGCTGGAAAGACAGCAGGTAAAAGTTGGTCTGTGTTCTGTCGGAGCTGCCTACGACGCGCTGATGAGATCCAAAAAGATCGAAATCGCGATCCGCGTCTGGCAGTTTCGACAGAATACAGACCATTTCGAATTATTTTATTCGATTAAGCTAACGTGCCTATCACGTTGAGGTTGGCTACGCCGGGATTCGTTTTCAGCAAGTAGATATCCACACAAGTGGACCTTGTTGGAGCATACGTAATCCTAAAATGTAGCATCGTGCTACAGATGGCGTTTACTGCGCCATTTGTAGTATTTTCTAAATTTAATCACAACTTTTTTATTTCAAGTGCTATAAGAAAAATGCGTTCATATTCTCTTAAGCATCCTAAAATTTATCGAGAATCGAACTTCTTAATTATGAAAATTGATTAATAATTAACCAATTAGCCAAATCAACATTGGTCAACTTCTGCCTCCTGGCATAAAAACCAACTATGGAATTGAATAACGTACTACTGGACACCCTCCATTCATTTCTGTAACAATCTCAGACGGTTCATTTCGAAGGACACATCTCTTTTATCCTTTTTTTTTCTTTGCGAACCTGCTAAATTTAAAATTAAATTCAGATTCAATAGGTACCTTAATTGCTTAGAGAAATTAGCTTATCTACTTTTCTTTTTGTTCATCTTCGTCAGCTTTCTCCTCTTTAAAATCATTTCGTAGAGCGCTTCTATACCTTCTTGCAGTCCTTCTCCGGTGATCGCACAGGCGGGTTGTACATGCCACAGGTGTCCTCCGGGAGTACTCGAACCGGCCAATTCGGTTAGGCCCATTAACTTTTCCAATTCCCGTGGTTCTTTCGCACCGGGAAGGTCTTGTTTATTAGCCAACACTAGAATTGGTACACACACGTTTTCTGGCGATTTCACAGTTCGAATGAGTTCCATTTTGGCCTCTTCCATCCGTTCCACATCAACACTATCCAACACAAACACTATCCCGTCAGTACATCTTGTATACGACTTCCAGAGAGGTCGCAGTTTTTCCTGTCCCCCCACGTCCCAAACGAGAAAGTTTACCCCTTTTGCCCTGCCGGTCATTCCTTTGACCTTTTCGCAGTTGAAGCCGATGGTCGGTACTGTGTTCAGGTACTGGTCGAATTTAAGTCGATAGAGGGCGGTAGTTTTGCCTGCTGAATCCAAACCCAGCATCACCACGTGGAGAGTGCCTTGACCTGATGGAAGGGCATCCAGAAGGGACGAGTTCTTGCCCATGTTGGCACCCATTGGGTCGGCTGGTGAATTATGTCGTGCCTGCCTTCTGTTCGTTTTCATCTCTCCGTCTACATTTTTTGAAATGTTTTGAAACGTTGGAAAGTGTCGTCATTCTTTTTTTTTCTGTTATTTAATTATTTTAATGGCTCCAAGTCAATGTCTGTAACAGAAAAGAGAAATGCACATTAGCTATATGAAGGTTCACAAGTATTTCTGGAGTAACTTTTAACTCCCTAAACAGATTCGAGAAAAATAAGTTTCGGTCTGTTTTGTACAGTATGACTGCATAATGGTTACGGTCATGACTGTGACGAAATATGGTTTTAAGGTTATACGTTGACCTTTCGGCACGCATGAGCGCACAAGGCAATTAATATCTGATCCTAAAACCCGGCAACACAATTAAACTTTTATTTCATTACAGATTTATAGTGTAATATCCCTGGACTAGAAAATAAATGAAAATTTGTTACACTATTGATTTCATTTCTGTTCTAGTACTACAGTAGATACCCGTGTATGTATGTGTGTGTGTCTGTTAAAGGTACTACATGTACATTTAAATAAAAAGCAACTAAAAGTTTATGTTTTTCTCATTTTTATGTAATGTGGAGTAATGAGTATTGATGTTTTAGAGAAACAAATTATGTTCTTTAAAAAATTGTAATAGTTGCGAAAAATTAGGACACGTACCAATGAATTTGAGCCAATTTATTATTTATCAGAATGTTTTAGTTTTTATTGTGTTCTGCAACAGTTCAGTAAACAATAAAAATAAGGAAAGTTTGGACTATAAAATCTATTCAATTACTGAAGCGAATTTGTATATGTTAACGTGCTGAAATTTTATTACAGGATAACAATTATAAACACTTATAACATGTTTATGAGTTGCGGGCTTTTTTGGGTAGTCATTAAAATTTTATAATAACATTTTCTAAATCCTGACGTTGTTTTAATAGAAATCGTAATAAAAAGAAAATAATGACTTATGTATTTTTTATATTTTAAAATAATAAGTGTAAGGTACATAAC
>NW_020438946.1:2326791-2381202 GCF_000699045.2 Agrilus planipennis
AAATTTTTTAGACGGTAAAACCTTCACCTCAAATGAGGAGGTCAAAAACCTCCTCGATCAGTTTTTTGCCAGCAAAGACCAAAAATTTTATGAGCGTGGAATTATGCTACTACCAGAAAGATGGCAAAAGGTGTTGGACCAGAACGGTCAATATATAATTTAATTTAAAGTATTTGTTTATTATACGAAAACTTTCCACAAAAAAAAAACGAAATGACTTTCCGAACAACCCTATAGAGCGTAATGCGAAACAGTGCTAAACGAGGCTATCTTAACATGTAAATAATGGGGTAAGGGGAAGATGGATAGAAAATTGATTAGGTATTAAATTTAATAATGATGTTTTTTCAATAAAAATAAAACCAAACATTTATTTCTTATTAAAAAAAAATAAAATTCTAAGTCAGATCATTCACTCTATTCTGTTTCCGATTTTCTGTCTGTTTGTCAAGAAGGCATTTAATGTAGTTTACGTTTTCCTTTTGCGTTCTGTTAGAAGTTGTCGATAAGTGGATAAAACATCTACAAGACCCCATCTTGCTTTCGAACTTCTGTAAAAATTTGGATCATTTTCAACAAATTGGTCCATAAAACCTAGCTCTGTGCACAATTTCGGGGAATCCCCGGGTAGAAATAAAAGAGCGCTAAGCCGAAACAGCGTTAAGCGGGGTCTTACTGTACATTAGAATCATACTTGTATGATCGAAGATTTTTCTTTGACTTAATAATATGACCAGGCTGGTTCTTACTTATATTTTTCAAGGTTAGCAATTATAAGTTTAGTGGTACATAAACAGCTAAATAATTAATAACTTTAATTTTTTAGTGAATTGCAACAAAAACAATGCAAGAACTTCTACCTTCTTAATTTAATTTTTGGTTAAATAAAATAATTCGAAGTGGTCATTATTCTGTCGAAACTGCCAGACGCGGATCGCGATTTCGATCTTTTTGGATCTCATCAGCGTGTCACAGGCAGCTCCGACAGATATCCATATACTTAAATGGACCTTGCTGAAGCATACGTAATCCTAAAATGTAGCACTGTACTACAGATGGCGTTTACAGTGCCATTTGTCGTATTTCCTTAATTTTTGATATTTATTACTTTTTTTACTTGTTCATCGGCAAAGCGAGTTTGGTATTCGTTTTAGCAAACACAGATTTCTAGTGCTGGATTTACACTAGGGGCACTAGGGGCTAGTGCCTAGGGCGGAAAATTCCCAGGGGCGACAAAATTAGGGACATTTTTTTGGGCTATCAAAAATGTTTAAAAAAGTGTGCATTTATCTGAAAAATAGTCAATCAATCAAATTTTTCGTTATTTTCGAGTTCAAATCGTGGTTTTCATAGCGTAAAGTCAAAACGTATTCTGTACCCTCATCCATTCTGTATAGAACATGGGCAATGGGGCGGCATTATTTACGGTTCCCAGGGCGACACTAAGGAAAAATCTGGCCCTGTAGATATCGTTAGTCTTTTAAAAATTACACAATTACGACCAAGGTCACAACGCCAAGGCCATTTTAGTTTCATGAAGTTGTATAAAAAACATTAACAATTACTGACATCAACCACACAAAAACAAGATTAAATACAAACGAACTACAAGTAATTAGAAATACGTACGTGGATTTAAAGAACCGTTGCAAATAATGTGTGGAAGTGTGCGATTAGTTGGTTTATTCATACAATTCCATAATGTTCATTATCATGGTCATGCCAAGTGGTTTCATTATTTTAATGTCAGTCTAGCATGCAATAATAATTGTGCGTTAAAATGGCTACTAAGCGCAGGTAGGTTATTCACTTGCACCACGAAACCAGCATTATAATGGTTGATGGAAACGCATAGCGTTAAGTCAGATGTAATACCTACAGTTATTATTAAAAATTTTATGGGCTCTTCTATCTCATTATCTGATACATTTTTTTTTAAAAGTAGCCTTTTATACGAAAAGTATTACACAGATGTTTCAACATTTTCTGTGAAAGTGTGATAGGTTAAAATAATTCGCTTTAATTCCGGATATAAAATTGTATCATCTAGATTTAATAAGTTATTAATTATTTAGCATATTGACAAAAAAAATAGCATTAAAATAACAGAAACACGTTTCTTAATCATCAATGTGTATTTTTGTAACACTTTTTAGTTTGCTCCATCAAAGCGCAGCACCCTTTTTCTATTTAATCGTATGTATGTATAAGCAGGCTGGGATGCACGCTGTCACCGCTACTTTTTAATCTATACATCGAAGACGCCATCAACATCATTAAAGACAGTACAACTGTAGGGATAGACGTAAAAGAGCAAAAGATTAGTATGCTTAGATTTGCAGATGATATAGCAGTATTAGCATCTAGCAAGGAGGACCTAGAGATAGCTTTAAATAAAATGGAAGCGGTACTGACAGATCAGTACTGTATGAAAATAAATAAAAGTAAAACTAAAATACTGATATGCAAGGGAAGAAAAAGTAGGGAAAGAGCGAATATAAAGATAGGAGACGAAAAATTAGAAGAAGTGGCTGATTTTAGATACCTAGGAAGTCAGATAAGTGAGGATGGAAGGAGTAGTAGGGATATAAAGCAGAGGATAGCGCAGGGTCGTGTCGCCTTTAATAAAAAGAAGTCACTTCTATGCTCGCGAACGGTTAATTTAGAAATTAAAGGTGTATGTTTGGAGCACGGCGTTGTACGGGTGCGAAACGTGGACAGTGGGCGCGGCGAAAAAGAAAAGGTTAGAAGCGTTCGAAATGTGGTGTTATAGGCGGATGATGAGGATATCGTGGGTAGAAAAGGTTAGAAATGAAGAGGTATTGAACAGAATAGGAGAACAGAGGATTCTATGGAAGTCAATAAAAAATAGGCGAGATAGGTTGGTAGGACACCTTCTTCGGCATGAAGGTCTAGTCAGAGACATATTAGAGGCAGAAACAGGAGTTAGGAGTAGACCTAGATTAGATTACTGTTCGCAAATAGTTAAGGATGTGGGTTGTTCTAGTTTTAGAGATATATGCGAAGTTTAGCTCAGGATAGGAAAGAGTGGAGGTACGTGTCCAACCAGTCTTAGGACTGATGACCTTATGATGATGATAATTAGAGAATAAGGGCACTCTAACCTTAAAGGGGTATATAACCGAAAATAGAAAGAAAAAATACTGCATTTTTTGACGGCTAGGTTATGGTTAGACCAGATACCCAGTATAGATCCGATACCGGGCGGATCTCACACTGCTTTTAGGATCCGGCCGGGTATCGGATAATGATATCCGGTATCTAGCAGTGCCGGGTAATTCAACCAGAAAAAAATGAACACCACCAACAATCATGTAATCAGTACAAAAAACCTACCTAATCAAAATTGTCCTAATTTATATTATTTATTGTTTGGAGCACGGGGCTGTACGGGTGCGAAACTTGGACAGTGGGCGCGGCGGAAAAGAAAAGGTTAGAAGCGTTCGAAATGTGGTGTTACAGACGAATGATGAGGATACCGTGGATAGAGTAGGTTAGAAATGAAGAGGTATTAGAAAGAATAGGACAACAGAGGATTATATGTAAGTCAATAGGAAATGGGCGATAGCTTGGTAGGAAACCTCAAGCATGAAGGTCTGATCAAACATATTAGAGACAGAAACGGGAATTAGGAGGGGTAGAGGTAGATCTAGATTAGATTAATGTTCGCAAATAAGTAGTTAAGAATGTGGGATGTTCTAGTTTTAGGGAAATGCGAAGATTAGGTCAGGATAGGAAAGAGTGAAGGTGCGTGTTCAACCAGTCTTAGGACTGACGAGCTTATGATTATGACTGATTACTCTACTTATGACCGAATTGTTACAACTTCTGTCGCTTGTTAGTACATATATCAGGTTTTAATTATACGGTAACTTACTAGTATGATTTTGTCACCTTGAAATCTAACTGTAAAGGGGTATATAACCCTAAATAGAAAATAAATGACGGTTAGGCTATGGTTAGGCTGGGTATTCGGTTTGGATCCGATACCTTGCGGATCTCACACTGCTTTTATGATCCAGTCGGATATCGGATAATGATATCCAGTATGTAGCAGTGCCGGATAATTCTACCAGAGAAAAAAGGAAAACTCAACACCAGCAAAAATCATGGAATCAGTACAAAAAACATACCTAATGAAAATTGGTTATTATGATTGTACATACAATGTAGAAGTCTTCCCGAAGTGAGTTAGTTTTTTATATGAAATATTCTCAATTTTTACCCAGTACACACTTCCTCAAATTAATGAGGAAAAATTTGTTGCTGTTGTTACACACCCGCCGGGAATCGAACCCGGGCTCTTTGGCTTTACGCGCCAATGCTTTGACCACTAAGCTATGAGAGATGACAACAGCAATAACGACAAACCGTCGTAGCTTAGTGGTCAAAGCATTGGCACGTAAAGCCAAATAGCCCGGGTTCGATTTCCGGCGGGGGTGTGACAAAAGCAACAAATTTTTCCTCATTAATTTGAGGAAGTGTGTAGTGGGTAAAAATTGAGAATATTTCATATTTTGATTGTATTGGGATAGGTAGTTTGTCCTAATTTACGAGGGTGGATTGATAAGTTTCCGGCCTGACCAAGAAAAACAAGGTTTTTAAAAATTTTTTTTTTTTATTTCTCAACATAATCTCCTCCAAGGCTGATACATTTCTCATAGCGGTGTTCCAGTCTATTAATGCCATCTCTATAGACTGATTCGTCAAGCTCCTCAAAATAACCATTTACAGCTTCGATTACTTCTTCATTGTCCGCAAATCTCTTACCGCCAAGCCATTTTTTGAGATTAGGGAACAGAAAATAGTCACTCGGGGCTAGGTCTGGAGAGTAAGGAGGGTGCGGCATCAATTCAAACTTTAGATCGTTGATTTTAGCCGTCGCAACGATTGACGTGTGCGCTGGTGCGTTATCGTGATGAAACAAGATTTTTTTCTTCGCCAGATGAGGTCGTTTAATTTTCACCTCGTGGCTCAAACGTTGCAATAAGTCTGCGTAGTATTGACCAGTGATAGTATTACCCTTTGCAAGGTAATCAATGTATATAATACCTCTTGCATCCCAAAAAACAGTAGCCATAACCTTGTTCGCCGAAAAAATTGTTTTTGCCTTCTTTGGAGTTGGTTCCCCTGGTCCAATCCACTGTTTAGACTGTTCTTTGGTTTCAGGAGTGTAGTGGTGGACCCACGTTTCGTCAACGGTTACGAATCGACGCAAAAATTCGCTTGGATTACGCTTATACAATGACAAATTTGCGGTAGAAATGTTTTTTCGAATCAATTTTTGGTCGACTGTTAGCAAACGCGGCACCCATCTTGCACAGAGCTTTTCCATATGCAAATGTTGGTGCAAAATATGTTGCACACGTTCATATGACATCTTACAGGTCTCAGCTATCTCACGCACTTTCAATCTGCGGTCTCCCAGCACTATTTGATGAATTTTTTCGATCATATCTGGAGTTGTGACCTCAACGGGGCGTCCTGAGCGAGGCCCATCAGAGGTGCTCACACGACCCTTTTTAAACTCGGAAACCCACTGCTTAACGGTTGAATATGACGGGGAGGATGTCCCCAGTGTTGAGTCCATCTCTTTTTTAATTTCCTTCGGCGTTAACCCCTTCAAATAAAAGTATTTGATGACAGCACGATTTTCCTGCTTTTCCATTTTTACGAAAACCACAGAGGCGTCTTGTTCAGCGTGCTGTCAAACCTACACTAGCAAGGAGATCGGGCTGAAACTATAGCTACAAGCTATCCAAGGATGGTACTATAGAATGTCACCTCAAGGTAGGCCTAGTGGCGTCATCTCTTGGTTAGGCCGGAAACTTATCAATCCACCCTCGTATACTATTTGTTGATATGGCCGAACTGTTACAATTTCTGTCCATTGTCCATTAGGTTTTGATTAACGGTAACTTACTAGTATGATTTTGTCACCTTGCAGACTTTTAGTGACTTAATGTGGTTTTGAACATTGTGTTAGTGAGGGTGGTATTAAATGGAATGATTGTCATAACGAAAACACTAATCATTAACCATAGCGGTTTTGCCGGGTATCGGGCACTTGGCCACCCGGCAAAATCACTATTTGGTGCATCATCTCTAAGACAAATTGGAAAGTACGTATTAAATGATGTATAAAAAAGAAAAATATGACGACATAGAAATGTGATGAGAACAAAAGCAACAGGAGGAGTTTATCTACATAGTTTCTTTTTTATTGGGTTATAAACTTTCTTTCATCATCTTTTCATTGGGATTTTCCCTTTCATATTATAATTTATACGCTATTGCAAGACTATACAGGTAGTTAAAATCTCACATAATTGGCTCCTATTGTTCTATTATAATCCGAACCGTTTTTTTTTTTTTTTTTGTAAATACTTCTCAACCGACTTTAATGAACGGAACAATCAATTATTTATTTGTTTGCATTATAAACTGTCGATGTACAATAGCAAAAGGGCTTTTATGGTAGAAGAATGACGCTAATGGAAGTGTAACGGTTTGAGAACTTATTAACTTTTATTAAAGCTGCTTTTGCTTTTTGTACCGTTTTAACTAGATTATACATATATATCTGTAAAGTAGCATTTGCAGGCGTGAAAGATAATTAAAATACAGATGTCTTTAATTAAGATAATAAAGGAGATCTTTACATAACGTGGCTCAAATTAGCAGAGTGTGCTTTCAAGTGACTAATTAAGCAATAATTACGCATTGTTGTGTGTAAAAACATAAAATAAATTTATATTCATATTACCAACATACGTAAATAAAAACGAAATGGAAATACTTAAGTAGTACTTAGTTTATTTTAGGGACAATGCTTGAAAAATAGTCGAAGTTTAAGTGATGCAAGTAATTATGGGTTTCACTTCTCGAAATATTGTGTAGTGTCTTTTAAAATAAACCCCAAAATTTGTACTTTTATATTTACAATAACGGGCAGTGCCGCCTTTATCGGGGGGCTTTATATGAACTGGGACATAAACAAATGAATCTGATATCTGATAAGGAATATGGAAAACTATTTTTCCCGAATTTCTGAGGAAATTCTACATAAAATGTATTTTTATCTGATTTTTCCAACTTTGTAGTATTTCGCCTGTTTCGTGAAAACTTTACAGCGTACTTTTCATTTTATATTACAAGTGTAGAAATAATTTATCAGTTGCAAACAACTTATACCCCGTGGCATTAGGGGTCCCCTGAAATATATTTTTGTGTATATTATATAGAATAAAAAATAGGCGAGATAGGTCGGTAGGACACCTTCTCAGGCATGAAGGTCTAGTCAGAGACATATTAGAGGCAGACACAGGAGTTAGGAGGGGTAGAGGTAGGCCTAGATTAGATTACTGTTCGCAAATAGTGGGGCTGTTCTAGTTTTAGGGAAATGCGAAGTTTAGCTCAGGATAGGAAAGAGTGGGGGTACGTGTCCAACCAGTCTTAGGACTGATGACCTTATGATGATGATATAGAAAAAGCTTGGAGAAAATTACTTTGTTCAACAATTTCAGGCCCCCCACTGAAAAATTATATGTTGCTGCCGTTTCCAACTTCAAGCAAAAATTCCCATAACCTTGATGGCACTCATTTTTCTATCATGTATCAACAAGCTTATGATTATGTCAGCTTGGAGGCAGTTATGGTATTCTTCCCAATTCTTATTCTTATTTTCAATAAAATTATTATTTTTCTAAAGGCGGGGGGCTCTTCGAAATTAGATTTAGACTCGGGTCTCACTTCACTGACAATGGATTTTATTTTTAGGAATACATTTGTATAATGACCTTTTGTGCCTATAAAATTAACAAAATTGTTTAACTTATAACTTATATGAGTAATTTGGGGGATTTAAGGTCCATTTTGGTGGAATGTGAAATGTATAAACTATTGTCTACTCATTGCGCAGGGTTCAGCTTCTATTTGACCGCTTTATATCGATTGACCAACTTTTTTTAAAAGTCGTGTACTTTATTCCAGTAAAATGCTGTAATTTGATGAAACAAAAAAACACTTTCCCCTTGATACTAATATATACATGGTTAATATTAATACAAAGCATATTTTATTATCGTTGAAAGATGTTGACAAAGGGGGTTCTTGATTTGAGTTTTGTTTAAGCCCACATGATTGCCCACATGGTGTACTATTAACATAAAAAACCACATCTCAGAATCATAATTAGGTTACATAACATATGAATGACAAAATACATATGTATATATGGCCTAATACGTACAATACACCTATTGAATTTGTATATATATATGTGCAGGGACATGCTTACATACTGTATGAATAGACTACTAATAAGTAGCACTTTTTTTATCTAATGCGAGAAGATTATAGTGCATCAGTAAGTATGTGTATGTACATATAATAATACAACCAATGACATTTTATTTAAAGTATTATCTTACCGAACTTGTTACTTTGTTAGTTTAAATTGTGCGTTATTTGTTACGTTAACAAAAAATAAGTGGCACACGGCTTAGAAATACCCATGGGGAAGTTGTTCAAAGAAAACCACAAATTGTATAAAGTCTAAATGCAATTAACACAAACGAATTTAGAGCACTAAACAACAATTCTTAATTGATAATAAAATCGATTCCCAGTCAATTTTCCGCATCGAATTTTCCGGATAGCCATTTATCCGGCAGTAAGTAACTTTCAACTCCATCATCAAAAAAATTTTTACTTTTTTAACGTGTTTTATTATTTTAATAAACAATTTTACGATTTATGTATACCATTCCCTCGGATATTTATCCCTCATTTTAGTTACGAGTTTTGCTACCAGGTGGTGTATGCCCATTTGACGGACGTTAAGTTGTGGCACGAGAGGATTACGTAATGGGGTTGTGTGAAATGTTATGTTCTAGGGATAAGTGAAATTCACTAATTCGCGTGTGTGAAAAATGAATTTTCTAATTTTGATATGTGTGAAATGGTATGTAGGTATTAAGTACCATCCACAATTGTACCATCTATCCAAATTTGGATGAATTTAACTAGTAAGTAATTTTATATTTAGACTGGAGCACAATTTAAAAATTTTAATTGACTTATCATCATCCTAAGATCGTCGGTCCTAAGACTGGTTAGATTCTATTTTTTCGTATCCTGAGTTAATATTCGCATTTTCCTGAAAGTAGAACACCCCACATCCTTAACTATTTGTGAACAATAATCTAATCTAAGTCTACCTCTACTCCTCTTAACTCCTCTTTTTGTCTCTAACATGTCTCTGACTAGCCCTTCATGTATGAGAAGGTGTTCTATCTATTTCCTCTGTTCTCCCATTCTTTCTAATGCCTCTTCATTTCTAACCTTCTCTATATCCCCGGTATCCCCATCATTCGCCTGTAACACCACATTTCGAACGCTTCTAACTTCTGACTTTACGAAACTAAAATCTATTTCTGATAAAACCTAGATTAACACTGGTCACCACCAATTGTGTTTGCTTCCCATATAAAATACTAAGTAGGTAAAGCAGCGTTTTTCTAACATGAAAATAAACAATGTTTTCAGAATTGTTACAGATATTTTTAGATCCCCTCTAATTTTGTAATTCTGCGGTTCTGGCTCGTATTTGACTGTTTTTTAACATTGAATTATAAATTTACGCGTAAATCTGCATGCAACTCAATAAATTACCTGTTTCCATGCAAATTCTTGCGGCGACTTAACGGACCATAAACTGCTGAAGCATTTCCGACTTTTCACCATGGAAAAAGATTATTTTTAACGGTTTGTTGAACGTGTTGTTATGTAATGCACTTTGCTTACACTGCGCGTCATTGAAGGCGGAAAGTGTGTTAACAACAGTTTGAATTGTTTCTTATTGTTTACTTATTCATATTTACGATCCGATTGTTGACGTTTGCTAGTTTAATCAGCTAGGAAAACTAAAAAAGTAACTGGGTCGTGTTCGTCTCTTTGAAAATTGGAAAACAAGAAGAAAGGTCAAATTTTAACATTCTTAAATTAGAAACGGGAGCTCTCCAGGGAAGACTTATTGTGACTTGATTCTTCCTTTTCACTTCATGTTTCCTTGCCATGCTTCTGGACGTTCATTGTTATAGAAACTAAACCGAGTTTAACTTATGATGAACAAGAATACATCAGAAAATACCACAAATGGCGCGGTAAACGCCATCTGTAGTATGGTGCTACATTTTAGGATTATGTATGCTCCAACAAGGTCCATTTAAATATATGGATATCTACTTGCTGAAACGCTGATGAGATCCAAAAAGATCGAAATCGCGATCCGCGTCTGGCAGTTTCGACAGAATACAGACCACTTCGAATTATTTTATTCGATTATGGTAACGTGCCTATCACGTTGAGGTAAGCTACGCCGGGATTCGGTTTAGCAAGTAGATATCCATATAAATGGACCTTGTTGGAGCATACGTAATCCTAAAATGTAGCATCGTACTACAGATGGCGTTTACCGCGCCATTTGTAGTATTTTCTAAAACGCGCTGTTAAGACAGCACGTAAATGTTGCTCTCTGTTCTGTCGGAGCTGTCTGCGACGGGCTGATGAGATCCAAAAAGATCCAAATCGCGATCCGCGTCTGGCAGTTTCGACAGAATACAGACCACTTCGAATTATTTTAAAGAATACATCAAAATGGCCAAACTGTTACAATTTCTGTCGCTTTTTGGTATTTTAGGTTTTGACTAACCTTAATCGTTTAGTGTTATTTTGTCACCTAGCAAACTTTTACTGTTTATGAACATTATACGGCAGTTTTAACGGTTTAAAAACAACCCCCTCGTTCAAAATTCACCCACCATATAGAACGAACGTTTATTTTTGTGTAGGCGAAGCGCTACAACTAAATAAAGTAAATTAAATCACCTTGTATATAATTTTGCCCCATATTTTCCGTTTCATGTTTAATATTAATTACCGTAAGTAACCATATGTGCTGCTCAGTCAGTGTGTGATGTCCATTATCTTTGTGCCTACGTACACTAGATGCTTGTATTCGTTTTTGATTAACGTTCCATGTCGGTTCGGATTAAAAATGTGCGATGTTGAAACCAGACGCCCGAGTCTTAAGATATATAATGGCTCCATATTATCACGACATTCTGCCCGTATGGTATAAACTATAGTAGGTAAAATTATTGAGGGTTTGCGTGTGGACCAACTATTCAACGACATACGGTACCTATTCTGTTTTGTTTAGAGCGGGGGTAGTTAACCAAATGATTTTGAGGGTTATTTTGGAAATAAATCATAACTCCGCAGGCCGCATATAAAATTATATATCTCCATATTAGATTTAGGCTAGAGATGGGCATAACGTTTCGCTAGCTAATGGTGACGTTCTTCAGAGGTCCTTCCAATTTCGATGTTGGTTGGGGAAGCAACTTCAACCGATGACGGCCTTTAGTATCAATTCACCTACTGGCCGGAAAGCCTTTACCATTTTGTCAAAAAAAATATATTTTATGGAATCTCGCTGGTCGGAAAAATGTGGACCTTGGATTGACCAGTGACGGGTGGTGGGAGTCCCCAAATTTGCTACCCACGTCACTCTTGTCAGGGTACAGGATATAGATACATTTACTTGCGAAACATATCTTAAATATCTGTATCTGGATACTACTTCCGGATAACGGGTACGGGATACTTTCTACATTTTAATTTGAATATCTCGATTATCTCTATGCTCGCGAACGGTTAATTTAGAAATTCGAAAAAGGTTGTAAAAGGTATATGTTTGGAGCACGGCATTGTACGGGTGCGAAACATGGACGGTGGGCGCGGCGGAAAAGAAAAGGTTAGAAGCGTTCGAAATGTGGTGTTATAGGCGGATGATGAGGATATCGTGGATAGAAAAGGTTAGAAATGAAGAGGTATTGGAAAGAATAGGAGACCAGAGGACTCTATGGAAGTCAATAAAAAATAGGCGAGATAGGTTGGTAGGACACCTTATTAGGCATGAAGGTCTAGTCAGAGACATATTAGAGGCAGAAATGGGAGTTGATGATCCCGATTAGTATGTGTATACTTAGAATATAATGCCTAAAGCCTTTCAATACTCTAGGAAGTGGGGTAACATATAAGTTCAGAACTAGTGATCTCATCTTCGCAAAGCTGAGATTTCGTAGGTGTATTCCTGCAATTTGCACTTCCGACTTCGCACCAAACACCATACCAGTGACACCAGTCCAGTCTCAAGCTAATCTCTAGAGCTTGACTTGACTGACTGTCACCGAGCGGCATGAGAGGTTTAGACATCAGCCTATCAGGGTGTTTCTGAAATATATGTTGGAGAGTATTCAGTTTTGTATGCATCAGTCATTAACGCATTTTCCTTTTCTTACGGCGATACGGGGAACGCTACAACGTATTATCAAGTAGAAATAGATTTAGTGGCAGTAATCAGATAAAAATTATCCGAATTACCTGATGGCGCATACGAATAACGGATACATTTCTCCCAAAGGATTCGTATACAGCTTTTGAATACACAACTGGTATTCGAAAACTGTATCTAAATTCGGATTCCCGGTACTCCACCCAGGATCCAGATATGGTTTCCAGAATACAGTACCGGTATCGTATCCAGGATCCGGATATATCCAGGATACCGTACCGGATATTCGATACAGTACCGGATCTTGGATATGGTATCCAGGATACCGTACCGGATCCTGCATGCAGGATCCTGTACTGCGTCCAGGATATGGTATCCAGAATATAACACCGGTACCGTGTCCAGGAACCGGATATATCCAGGATAAGGTACCGGATATTCGAAACAGTACCGGATCTTAGATATGATATCCAGAATACTGTACCGGATCTTGGATATGGTATCCAGGATACCGTACCGGATTCTACATGCAGGATCCTGTACTGCGTCCAGGATATGGTATCCAGAATACAGTACCGGTACCGTATCCAGGATCCGGATATATCCAGAATACAGTGCCGGATATTCGAAACAGTACCGGATCTTGGATATGATATCAAGGATATGGTATCCAGAATACAGTACCGGTACCGTATCCAGGATCCGGATATATCCAGGACACCGTACCGGATATTCGATACAGTACAGGGTCTTGGATATGGTATCCAGGATACCGTATCGGATCCTGCATGCAGAATCCGGTACTGCGTCTAGGATCGGGTACGGTGTTCAGGTTTTGGTACTGTATCTAAGATCCAGTCTTGTATCCAAGATCCGGTACTGTATCGAATATATGATACATTATTTGGATACTACTTCAACTCTGATGACGTAAACGCAATCTCTTAATAATTTTATAGTACGTATAACTACGTCTTCTTGTTTTTGTTTGCGGTCGCATGTGTTACGTCCGTAGAAATACACGTCGAACGTTAAACTTGAATGATTTATGATACAATCTGGACATAAAATTTTAATGTACATAAAACACCCACTGTCGCACATATATCGATTACAATGACTATTGATATAGAATCTGTTTCTGAAAAGCACAACCTAAAAGGGTTTATCGTACCGGTAATATTATACAGATTCATGAATACATTAAATTATCATGTATTGTAAATTATATTGTATTATTTTTATTGTAATATTGATAGTGAAATATCTGCCGTATAAATAATACTGCAATTCCTTGAATAATTGAACGAAAAATATTTATGAACATTTATACTCAATTCAGTCAAAAATATTTTGTTTATAGAACTAAAATTGTCAACTTTTCGGATTTCGGAAAAGCTTCTCATGAAAATGAAATGAGAACAGGTTTTATTCCTTTTGATTTGCCATATTTAAAATTATTTACAATATAGCAACAATAATGATTTTTATTTATTAGTCCCCTGTAATTATCTCCAACAGAAGACGAATTGACTAATTTACATAATTAAGCGTTTGCCGATGAAGATGTTTTGTGAAACGATGAATAAACTGATGACACCAACACGCATTCGAAATTTGTATAATTTTAAATGGCTTAATTTAAAATAAAATCAAAAATGTACTCAATTCATTTTTTAATTTGTCTTCCTTTGGGTTTTACCTTATCTAACATAGCTATCTATTTCGTAAATCATTTTTTACTGATGACAGTTTAAAGATATTGTTGAAATCTTTTAAAATTTAAAAGATACGTAGTAGGTACATGTAGTTTCCTTTTGATACCTACTAAAATACCTTTTAACCTCTGGTAATACAGATTTTTGCTCATCGGCTATGAAAATTAAATTCAGGTAATTACAAGGTAGATTAGTTATAATGACCGTACTTATTTGTCAAGAGGTAAAGAAAACTACCTCTATTAAAGATTTTAATCGGTGGCAGACAATGAGTTATGCAAAACAGGGAAGAAATAACAACACTATTAGGTACATACTTACTTACAAGTGTATTTACGTTTTATAAAATATGTATGTAATAATGTTAGTTACATAATAACAACCAAGAACACAGAGCAATATCTAATCCGATCTTTTTTGCTCATGCATAATAACAGGTAGTATTATAAACGTGGCTTGTATACCCTTGATAGAAGCATGTCTTTAAAAATTTTTAACAAGAAGGCCAAAGAAAAAGTGTAGGCGCGCGATATTGATGCATGTTGGTTGGTTAATCTGCCACGTTTATAATTTGGATTATTTATCTTGCGTTAAATCGGTAGAAAGTGGGCAAGCGAACAGGTTGCAATAAACCTTTCGGTAATATCGAATAAGTAGTGGACAAGTAGAAAGTGCATATCACCGTTTTAAGAAGAGATCAAGTTATCAGGTGTACCAATATTTAAACATTAAATTGACGAGTAGACGGTTACTTTTTGCAATAATTCGTATTACTGATGAATGAAACACTTATGTATTGTTTTCTATTATTCTAATAAATAACTTTCTATGCGTCCAAAATCTATTAGAATCGAAAAAAGGATTGAAAGAACTATTAAGGGAAAACCAAGTTGGATTAAGAGAAAATAGAGGAACGCGGGAGGTCATTTTAATTTTACGGATAACAGAAGAGAATACGATAGAAGAAGGAAAAATATGCTTTGTATTAAGAGCAACAGGCAGTGATAGAACTTTGAGCAGCAACGTAGAGAAGAGAGTCAGGCAAGGATATATAGTGTCATTGATACTTTTTAATCTATTGTATGTCAAAGACGGGATAAACATTATTAAGGACAGTACAAATGTAGGGATAGATAAGGAGGTGGAGATAAATTTAAATAAAATGGAAGCGGTACTGACAAAACAGTACTGTATGAAAAGAGCGAATGTAAAGACGAAAACGTGGAAGAAATGGTTGATTTTAGGTATTCAGGAAATCAGATAAGTCAATAAGAAATAGGCGAGGTGGGTTGGTAGGACACCTCCTCAGGCATAAAGGTCTAATCAGACATATTAGAGGCAGAAACGGGAGTTAAGAGCGGTAGAGGTAGACCTAGATTAAATTACTGTTCGCAAATAGTTAAGGATGTGGGATGTTCTAGTTTTAGGGAAATGCGAAGATTAAGTCAACATAGGAAAGAGTGGAGGTATGTGTCCAACCAGTTTTAGGACTGACGACCTTATGATGATGATATGCATACAATAATAAATATTATTGTTATAGATGTTTTATTTTTTAATGCCGTTATCAATTTCATTCTTTATCTATAGTACATATACCTATTTACTACAATCTGTAGATATAACGGAAAGGATTTTAAGAAGGATATAAAAACGCTTTTAAAGATGTTTTACTTTTATTAAAAGCAGCTGGTAGCTTATTGATCCAACAAACTTAAAATAGCTGAGCTAATTTGCATAGAACGAGGGTTCGAGGCTCGTCGAATGAACCGAAAAGTTCCAAGTTTCCAGCCATCGTCTCTCGTCATTCCCTCGGGGAGGAATTAATTTTTAATACCACTATCCATCACCGTATAATTAGGCGCCTCCTATTAAATCCAGTAATGTGTAGTTAACGCGACTGACGCTGAGCTACACAGTTTTGTTAGTTTTAATACATAATCCCTTTTACGTAACTGATGGTGAACTTAAAATATGAGAGAAAAAAATAAAAAAATTTTGTATAGTCTACATATGGAACACTTCGTCCACAACGTTTTTCCCGTGTAGAAAAAAATGAAAATTTATTTATCACTTGAAGACTATTGTAATGGCGAACTAACTATCAAAAATATGTTTGTAGTAATTTCAACGCTTGTACATAAAAAGTTAGTTTGATAATAGTTATCATTTTACAATTATGATCTATCGGGTTGTTTTCGTATAATAAACAAACACTTTATTAAGTTATATATTGACCGTTCTGGTCCAACACCTTTTGCCATCTTTCTGGTAGTAGCATAATTCCACGCTCATAAAATTTTTGGTCTTTGCTGGCAAAAAACTGATCGAGGAGGTTTTTGACCTCCTCATTTGAGGTGAAGGTTTTACCGTCTAAAAAATTTTGGAGTGACCGGAACAAATAATAATCCGATGGTGCCAGGTCTGGAGAATATGGTGGGTGTAGCATTGGATCCCATTCAAGCTGTAAAAGCTTTTGGCGAGTGACCAAACTTGTGTGAGGTCTCGCGTTGTCTTGGTGAAACACTACACCTTTCCTGTTGATTAGTTCTGACCTTTTCTGTTGAAGTGCATCATTCAGTTTGTCCAGCTGATGACAGTAGACTTCCGAATTAATCGTTGTGTTATCCGGTTAAAGCTCAAAAAAAAAAACGATTCCTTTAAAATCCCACCAAACAGACAGCATCACCTTTTTTTGGTGAATATCGGCTTTGGAAATGGTTTGAGCCGGTTCATCTTTTTTGCTCCATGACCTCTTGCGTTTAACGTTGTTGTATACAACCCATTTTTCGTCCCCAGTGATGATGCGCTTCAAAAACGGATCATTTTCGTGACGTTTGAGAAGCGAATCGCAGACGTCAATGCGGCGACACAGATTTCTCTCTGTGAGAACATGGGGAACCCATATATCGAGCTTAGAGGATAATCCCAGGCCTTTCAAGTGGTCATAAACTGTTGAATTTGATAAATTTAACCTCAATCCGATCTCACGTGTTGTTATTCGCCGGTTCACATCAACTAATGCCTTTATCGCGTCTTTATCAGCTTCAACCGGCCTTCCCGAACATGGTCCATCTTCGACATCAAAATTGCCGGATCGAAATTTAGCGAACCAGTTCTGGCACTGGCGTACTGTCAACACATCTTCTCCATATACATCAGTCAATTTCTTTCTGGCTTGAACAGCATTTTTACCCTTTCTGTAGTAAAACAGTAAGATATGTCGAAAATGCTGCTTATCGCTCTCCATATTTAAAAGGGCACCAACCAAAAACTACTGCGTAGAATTAATTGGAATTTTTCACACACAAGCCTTGCTATATGAGCTCCCAAAGCATATAAAAATTCTACGGCTTAAATGTGAAGTTGGGTGCAAAAGAATACAATTAAATCCTCTGTCGGGAAAAAACGAAATGACTTTCCGAACAACCCTATATATTAGCATCTAGCAAGGAGGAATTAGAGACATAGCTTTAAATAAATTGGAAGCGGTACTGACAGATCAGTACTGTATGAAAATAAAAGTAAAACTAAAATACTGATATGCAAGGGAAGAAAAAGTAAGGAAAGAGCGAATATAAAGATAGGAGACGACAGATTGGAAGAAGTGGCTGATTTTAGATATCTGGGAAGTCAGATAAGTCAGGATGGAAGGAGTAGTAGGGATATAAAGCAGGGTCGTGTCGCCTTTAATAAAAAGAAGCACTTCCATGCTCGCGAACGGTTAATTTAGAAATTCAAAAAAGGTTGTTAAACATGTATCGCTTTAAGTCTTGGTCTTATTAATTGGTTAAATCTGACACTTACTTTTTTTTTTTAATAATTCTTTTAAGAACAGATTTTTCTATTTATATTGATTTTTAGTGAACAAAATAGTACAAGGTACCTGAAAGAACTAAACAATATTGGAGGAAAATTAATTTGTCTTTAGGACTTACTACAAGGACATTCTTGTATATCCCTTTCTTCAAACAGTGATAAAGTTTCATTTAGTTTATATTTAGTGTTAAAATCTAGTAAAGCAAATTGAAAATTTCAAGTATGGTCTTGACCTTACATATTTGGTCTTCACCTTACATGTTTGGTCTTGATTTTAGTCTTGACCTTGCTAGTATAAAGGCAAGTCAAGACCAAGATTAAGGCTGCAAGACCAAAATCAATTTTGGTTATCATTATATACAATTCCTAGATTTATTATTCCTAATAAAAAAAATTAATATGTTTACAATGGGCTTAGTTCTTGATTTAGTTTAGGATTGATTGTCCATAATTACGTAGGGGAGGGGGAGTCAGTTTGACGTTACGGTCCTGTTAATATTTGGGGATCAAGTTTTGAGTTAGGTACCTATCTATATGACGATTTTAGAACCGGAAACTTGGGGATATGTAACATTGCCAGAATAATTCTGTAACCGAATAAATGAATTTCTACAATAAGTGTGTAATGTCTATGCCCTGTGAATATCTTTCCTTACCTGTATAAATTTAAAGCTAATATTATGCTTTAAACCTATCTCCAACAAACACACATATTTAACATATGCTATCGTCAAATCTTCCCCGACTAAAAGCTTTTTAATCTACCCTTGTATTTTGACAACTCTTTTGATGCTAATGGCTTGAAGCCACGTTTCGAAATCGAATTAAAAGCAAAACATTAGAGATTGTTGACCTTTGTCTATTTTGGTATGTTAAATGATTAAACGAAATACACACTGTAACTTACACTGTGAACTTAAAAATAGTTCTGCCTAGATAAAAATTAACAGCCTGGTCGGACGAAAGTGAATTGAAAATGCATCCTGTTTGTACTTACACGTAATGTTCTTGTGCCTTTTAGTTCGTGAGGTACTTGTATTTATTTAGGGAAGCTATTCATTTATTAACAGATGTGTGCTAAACAGTATCTCAACTCTTTTAAAATAGAAAGCTCAAAAATACATGTAATATATTCATAGAAGTACCTAGGCTGAATAGTAAAACGGCAATTTTCTTTTTCTAATTTTGGATATAATTTTTTCCGTATCCAAAACAGTATGTCATGATCCTTCTTCCTTTACAACAGATAACTCATAATACGAAAAGTTTGAAAACCATAATGTAATCATTCATTATGCACAAAATAAAATACGATCTGCGGTGAGTTACAACAGTTTAATCGCAAACGCGCGCAGGTTCTAACTCGGAAAGAAAACAGTGCAAAGTTTATGGATAAATAAGTACAAGACGTGAAAGCTTGCAGCGTATAAACTTACTCATGCATATAAAGTGTTTCTGGTTTTTAAAAATTCTCAATGTTCGATGAATAAGCTACGTTTGAAGCATTTTACGGATACAAGCACATAAATATAGACCCGAGGGAATTACTGGCATCAAAAACAGCTAATCATCTTAAAGATTTTCTCAATAGGTTGGTACAAAGTAGGTCGCGTGAACCTCTTTGTAATACATACAACGCACGATTGATCAGCACAAAGCAGAAACATATTGTATATTTATTAATTATATATTATCTGCTAGTGATTTTCACAGGTGCGTTTACATATCATCATTTACTACAGTGAATATTATGATTGTATTATGGTGCGGCAAGCTGGCAAACTTTTACTTTATTCATTTGTACATATACATATAATTGTTTACCTACCTAGGTACATCATGATATACTTATGTATATCATTATAAAATAAACTCAAACCCAATTTTAGCGAAACCCACTAAGTTAATCCATATAAATTTGGTATTACCATATGCATAGGTAATTCATTTTTATTGAGTTCAAAATACATTGAATTTATGCAGTTAGTTATTGAATTATTATTTTATTTTATTTTTATATCAGTATCGAATTTCTTCATTACAGATGTTGCTATTTACTAACATTATTTACTATGTACTACGTACCTAGGTAATATCAGCAATGGCAGACAGTAAGGCATATGGAAAAAAATTAGGCCTTTCTCTTTGGAATTTACCGACACAAATCTATTCGTGAAAATCACTTTCAAGCAAAGCTTGTACTCGCTGCAAATGTTGAGGATGCAATAACTGTTCCTTTAAAATTTGCCACAACAAATACTACACTGATTACACACTTACCAGCGGATTGAGTCCGGCGTTGCGTATAGTATTTCTTTACCAGGGCCGAAATTGAATTTACCTGTACTTTCAACTACGTGTTCTCGAAAACGGTGAACTTCAAATCATACAAACATTTAGTTACTTTTCATGTTTTAAAATGCTCTATCGCGTCCTGTTACACCCTGTATATATGTGTAAACAAAAATGTACAAAAAGGGAAAAAAATTAACTGCCCTGTAACAACAAAAATGAAATCCAGAAGATCCAAATCATACATTGTTGCTCTATCCTTTGAGAAGGAACTTCTACCAAAGACTCTTGACTGATAAAATCGGAATCTTTGTCACATTCAAGGTGTGAATGTCCTCTTATCGGTAATATTGCACGATTTGATTCAAATCTTTTTCTTGCGTGGATCGTATAATGTAAAAACATTACCTATAAGAGTAAAAGTTTTATTCTGATTTTTGCCGTACACAGAAATCACAAAATATACGTAAATGTTTTACTTTGATGACCAAAATGTTACTTTAAAAGTGAAACAAAAAGTTTGGATTTTCATGTTTCCATTTTGGACTTTGCATGCATGTAATTTGGTAATTTGGATCACTTATTCGTAAAACAGCATAATATTAGACGCTATTTACAGTGACTTGGATTGCTTTTTCGTATTCTTTGAGACCTACCCTTATTTTATGGACTGGCGTGACTTAAATCGTTCTCAGATCGTTTTCTTCCTGTGCTCTTCATCTCTATTCGCTGATAATACAATTGTAGTACATAATTAATGCAGCCAGATGGCAGAATGATTACTATAATTTATTATTCGGAAACTATAAATGTGGGATGGTGTTGATGCGTCAACGAAATTGTGTCATAAATAACAGAAAGGTGCCAAAAGTCGTACAACAGTGTTAAAAAAATATTAATTAAACAAGCATTCATCTGTTGGAAAATTAAAAGAAAATAATCACCGTGCGATTTATTCGCATGGGTATACCAACTAGCTTCTATAGGTATAGTAAGGAGGCCGCTTGTTGGTCGGTAAGTGTCAGTAAAGTAAGTGGTCATACATCGTTTTTATTTGATATAGCTGGGAAACATTCGTGGTCTACTTTTAACATTTTCAATTAGAGAAGATCGATAAATTGTTCATGCCTTGAGTAAAAGTCTTTTACTTTTTTGGTTCATTAATCTGAACTAAATGTGAAACGTGAAAAGAAAATTTAAAATCCGTTTCATTTCAATCACTTGACATTTTATGAAAGTGCCACACATTACGAGAAATAAGAAAAATGATCCATTTAGTGTTTTATTTCTTATTTTATAAATTGACGTAGACGTGCCTACTTGCATATTTAGTTCAAAGCATAAATGCTGGAACAACTATTGGTTTGAGTCGAACATTTATTAAATGTACTTTATCAGAATCTAAAGAAAATTTTTATAAATTAATTTTAATCAAGATATTTAAGTGTTGGTAATTAATGCGGTCGTTAATAACTTGGTGAAACATATTTTAAATAAAACTAAAATAACGAAAAGAAAACACTTGGTATGTTTAGTGAATAATAAAGAAAAGATGAATCATTTACAAAAAATGGAGTGTACTAAATAAATTGTGAATATTTTGAGGCCATTTACATTGGTCATACTAGCAGAGCCTTAAAATGTAGACTAAAGGAACACGAAAGGTCCATCTTACTAAAAGTCGGCGTTTTTTGCATATGATCATAAATCAAATTAGCATAGAAATTCGTGACTAATTAGGTTTTGCAGCATATCATGAGATAAATAAATACTATCTACACTAAAAGAAAGTATACGGTTTGAGAGAAAATTTGGAATTTGACCAAAAACTTTGAATAAAATAAGAAATAACGAATAATATGGAAAATTTTTAACTGACTTTGGCAGTGAATATGCCTTCATTTCAACATCGAAACAAAAAAATATTGGTTTCAATCTCTATTAATAATGAGCGTAAAACTTTTTAATACGTTTAAATAATAATTAAAACATTAAAATTGCATTTATTTCAGACAATTATAAATATTATCATTATATTATCAAGTAAAAACGAGATTTTCAGCTAACTTTTCATTTTTTCCTCGATAACCATTTAGTGAATTTTAATAACCTTACGCTAAAGTGATTCTCCAGAGCTCAAGTTACTTATTATAAAAGTTTGAAATTTCTGGTAGCTTTTTTTCTGTTAATAAAAATAAATTTAATCTGTTCGGTTAACGAATCTCCATAAAATGACGTGTAAAATTACAATTTTTTAAAATTTCAATAACTTTTTAACGAATCGATTTGTAATTTTTACAGGAGTTTTAGAATTGAATGAGGAGCGTTCTTCCTAATTTTTATTTGTCTCGTAGCATTTTGACATACCTCCCCAACATCCTTAAGTGTAGATACAGAATATATTCGGACGCCGACACTGTGTACAATGCTGTCTCTGCTTAGAAAGTATGTAACTCCAAAATGAACAAATGAAGTGTCACAGGAGGGGTATTTTATGACACATCAAGAGAGTTAATCTATAATTTAGTATATTTAATTATGCTGTGCTCTTACCGCCAGGGTGAAATATTCTAATTTACTTTTCTGGCAAAAATTTTGCCTTACAGCAATATACCCTTGTAGTGTATGATAAGTGCGCTGTCTTATTAATTTTGAAACTTTTCTATTCTACAGCATTGCACCAATTGTACCGTCGCGACGTGCAGACCGATCCTGGTGCCAACAAAAGTAGTTTATGTTCATTTTCCTCAAAGTATATTTTCTGTCAGAATTCTTATTTGCAATCGGCTTATTTTACGTTTGTTGACAACTTACTTGAATAGATGCCCGCCCTATTTTTAAAGTAAAAGTGAATTATTATCATTAAATTCATCTTTTAATTTTAGAGATAGCATTGATTCAGCTGAAGAAATTCAAGACGCATTTTGAAAGTAAACAAGACAACTGAACTGTAGAAGATAGATAACTTTCATTCTTGATATTTAAACATAGAATGTATATTCTGTGTATTTGGTTGGTTAGACAATTAGACAGATTTTATCATTAGTGTCAGCGTGTTTTCGAAAACATTTCTCAAGTGACACCTTATCACGTAACACCTCCTTGTCGTCTATAACAGTAGGTAACAACACAACATTTATGGTAATTTATGTATGTAAAGATAATAAATGTTCATAAGATTGCATGCGTATATGCGTATGTAGAAAGATTGCAGGTATAAGGCTAAATTGTGGATAACTTTTATGTTATTTTGTAAAAGAATTTTAATGTTAAAAAATAACCTTTTTTCTGTTAGGTACACCAATTTAACGTAAGTATGAGCAGGCACTTTTTTTAGGATGCGGCCGGGTACCGGATAATGACTCCGAATACGCGCCAGTGCCGGGTAATTCCATCAGAAAAAATGAAAATTGGTCTGAGCACGCTTTGGTCGGTGCTAATACGACTAACTTCCCATTAGATAATACAGTTATTGTAAAGTACATTCGTTTCTAAAGTTTGAAAAAAACGCGGCACAATAATAAATAACAAACAATGTTTGAGAGTTCGTCATTTTATAAACCCATAAGAAACAGTATTTCGTCTGAGAAAACCGAATTGATAGAGTACTTGCATCAGTCAATTGGTAAATACTATTTTTTATTGTTTATCGATTGTTTATAACAATTCATTTTGTTATAAACAAATTTTTATTATAATATGTTATTATAATATGTTATTCCCTGTCTTGAATAATGATATTTCGTTATTATTGATTCCGTAACTTCATTGTTGTGATTAGATTAGAACGTATTTTAATTAAATTGTTTGTAATTAATTCGTTTTTTTTTTTATAAAAAAAAAACGGCTTGACCGATTTCGTTCAAATTTCTTTCAGATCTTCATTATGATAATATCTTTCGAAAAAATTTTGGTTGAGGGCGATATCTCAATCCGTTCTTGAGATATCGAAAACGAAAAAAATGCTGACATACGAACGTACGTACATACGTACGTACGTACNACAACTACATTCCTATTTACGAAAATTATGCCAAAAATATTATATAAAACCTTTTCATTTGTAATTGTTTCCTCAAAAAGGCATAATAGATAGTGCAGGTTAAGTTGTGATGGCTAAAAGTTCCCTCCCTCCTCCTGGGGTTCTATTTGTACAGAGCGGCTGAGCTTTAATTTTTGACTAGCTTTTCCTTATCTACGACGGGGCGTTTTTAAGTTCGCGGAATGGAGGGTAAGAAATGGAAATAAAAGTACGAATTTATTTTTCCTATTCAATATATTCACTTGTTACCTTTATACATTTTTCCGATCTTTCATTTAACTTACGAATACCTTCGAAAAAAAAAATGGTTTGCTTTTGTCCGAAAAATACGCCGAAACTCATCCTTCATTTTTTCTTTGCTTCAAAATTTATTCCCACGAAGACTTTTTTTTCAAGTTTGGGAGTAGGTAATAATCGCTGGGAGCTACTTCAAGACTATAGGGTGGGTGAACCAAAATTTCGAAGCCCACATTCTCCAGGGAAGCCATCGCAACACGGCTCTTATGAACTTTTGGTCAATTTTCCTCCTTTTTTTTTCTTTGACTGCTTCCTTTAACCGATCTAGGATTGAAGCATAGTCTTCTCCGGTTATAGAGACATCTTTATCTTTATAATCGATCAATAGGTTCCCCTCTCAATCCCTAAAGACTGTCGCAATGATTTTCCCAGCCGACTGTGACACTTTAAACTTCTTGGGTGGTGGTGTGCCTTTTTGGTCTCACTAACCAAGAATACTTTAGTATGCTATAATTTATGTCGCTTGTTGGTATATCAGGTTTTCATTAACGATAACTTCCTAGTATGATTAACACTTGTAGATTTTTAGTGTTTCTAAGTATTAGAGGCTCGTTTTCAACGGTTTCGTTAAAAATCCGCCAACCAAAAATTAAAATTTCATTGGTTTAGTATTCAAACAACATTTTGAACTTAATGTGGTTTGGGACGTTGGTAAGGGTGGTCAGAACGAAGACACCGAGTGACATGGCCTACAGGATTAGACCATTGCTTAGCATTTGAGCGGTTCTATTTCGAGTCCGTGTCTCCCTTGGTCCAAGTTTTTCTGTAGTTTCTTTGGATTACTTAGGCAAATACTGGGGCAGCAATATTCCACAGATAATCTTTCATTCCCTTCTGTCTTCATTTCGTCCATCTCATCTTTCTCACCCGAACCACCACCCACTCATTCCCACGATTCCTGAAAGGAGGCTGAAGAAGGTCTTCCGTACTACCTTCCACAGAGGGATTAAGCAAAAAGTGGCAGGTTGGAATGAAACACCCAAAAGTTTTTTTTTTTTTTTAAGAGAACGAAAACACTAACCCTTAACCGCAACTATCCGGTGAATCTCTAATTTTAAATGTAAACTGTCCATTGAGCATCATAAAAAATCAGCGTCCTCATCCTCATTCATAAAAGAACAACATTTTTTTTTGAGACATGATTACCACAAATAATTTATTTGAGAGGACATGTGTTTCGCCCACTTCATACGTAGGCATTATCAACGCGAGTCTAGTCTCGTAATTAGTAATTAGGGTGAGTATTCCTTTTAATTTTTAATTAATATTTACCACAGTCTTCTCTTTCTATTTTTTTTTGAGACAGTTTTTGTTCCTTTTTTAAAAATTCTATCTATACTCACTATCTATTTATTACGGAACTTCATTGTCGGTGTCTCCTTCATTTTTGACGTTTTCCAGAATTTGTGGCCGTGGTAGGTATGTGGAGTATTCATTCGAACCATCGTTACTACTCAATCTTTAAGCACACCTGCCTGCCAGAATGTCAAATGACACGTCTGTGAAATTTCCGGAAAGCACAGCAAACGGCCTGGAAACTCCAATATCTTTTAGATAGTAAGAATTGGATGTTCCAAGGAGTTTTAAAAATAGATGTTGAAGACAAAAAGCTCACTCAGATTTTGTCAACTAAAGAGAAATTATTTTATACTAAATTTTTGTTATTTATAGTCAACGTTGACAGGTCGATGCGGATGGCAACGCTAATTTATTACAAACCGAAACACAACCAGCAGAAAGTCTGGTGTCATGTTTCACGTTCAGTATCTTTTTTATTATTCTAGAGTCGTAATTTATGAAATTGTGATTTATTAGAAATAGTAAAATAGCATATTGTCGACAGGCAAGAAAAACAAGTAGATTTGGGAAATTTCACTTACAAAAAAAAAAACAAAACACTACGAGTTTAATATATAAAAAGTGTTTTTATAATTTTGGGTTAATATTAACTTCTCACATGAGTTTTTTTGAAAATCTCATGTTAAGAGATTTAGACAACCTTTTTTACAATAGATATTTGTCTACTTCACTTAGGAAAATTGGCAAAATTATTAAAAAATTGAAACTGAAGCAAGTGATACAGAAAGAACGTAACAGTTAATAATGAAGATTCATGGACACAGGTTTTTAGTATTTCTTTAAAAAAAAACAAAAACTTTGAATACTTTTAGAGGCACGGCTGTCGTTTTGAAAAAATTTTTTTAGAAAGCCCTTGAGCTCCTCTGTGCTCATACTTTATTGTAGCGATTGATATAGTGGGTACATTACTATCGGCAATTTTTTAAGCAAAAATTTAGACGTGTTATTTGTAGGGGCGATGATTGCTGAAGGTTTATACTAAAGTAACCGGTAAAATATCCAATAATACGACAAGTACAGGGTGGGCCTTGAATGTGTTTATTTTTAAGTCTAATTTCCCGTGTAAATCGAAGGGCTGGGTGAATAAGTAACGTGTTGTCCAGAATAACATGTGTTACAATGTTGCTGTGCTTCAACTTTGACGGTCTTTTATAGCATGAATTAAATCACCTTGATAAATATTTTGCAAAAACCACAATAATTTGACATGTATAGGTATATCTGCTTAATATTATAAAGCCGCTTTATTATAACCTAATGGTAAAATGTTCCGCCCCGTGACTAGCTATAGTTGGGAAGTTCAAAATTGGCATAGTCAGCAATAAAACTGTCGCATTTGCTTTCTTCTTTTAACTCAGTAACTAGACTGGAGCGGTTTCTGACAGGATGTCTACTTTTACTCACGACAGACGTTATAGTGAATATCGTAAACATAGAAAAGAGATGGCAGGTAGGAATTGCAGCGAACGTTAATAAAGAAAAAGGAATCACATTACATCAATTGATGTGTAACAGAAAGAGATACAGACAAGCAGATTATCAGTTTATTGCCAGAATCGGACTTTAGAGAAAGTTTAACATTCAGGAATTTAGGAAAGCAAAGATGCTTGTTTAAAGATATAATTTCAACTGGATATCTATAAAGCCGGCCCTGATATTTGCATACTTAAGCAACCTCTAACCGCTGCCCCGCTTCGATTATCTCTTTTTATTTTGTCTGTACTAGCGTTTGTAATGTGGTGTTGTAGGAGAATGATGAGGATACCGTGGATAAAGAAGGTTAGAAATGAAGAGATATTAGAAAGAATAGGAGAATAGAGGACTCTATGGAAGTCAATAAAAAATAGGCGTGATAGGTTGGTAGGACACCTTCTCAGGCATGAAGGTCTAGTCAGAGACATATTAGAGGCAGAAACGGGAGTTGGGTGGGGTAAAGGTAGACCTTGACTAAATTACTGTTCGCAAATAGTTAAGGATGTGGGCTGTTCTAGTTTTAGGGAAATGCGAAGATTAGCTCACGATAGGAAAGAGTGGAGGTGCGTGTCCAACCAGAATTAGGACTGACGACCTTATGATGTACTACTCATGAAGTATTTCCTAATTTAACAAGGGTGTATTCAAAACACTGCAAACGACTACAGTCCCAAGTGGAAACAAGAGAAAAGATACGTCCATTCTCACAGATAATTTATTGTGGACTCTGTCAATTTTGATCGTCTTAATTCTGATGGATTGGATACACAGTAAACAGTAAAAAGAAGTGCAGTTTGAGCAGACACTAATAAAAAAAAATAAGCACCAGTTTGTGTCACATTTTGAAAATACATTTGGAGTTACATCAACATAAGATCAAATTTTGGTACATACATTAATCCCTGATTGTTTCAATAACTTTGACAAAACGGAAAAAAGGAATAGCCATTGCCAAGTTTGATAACGTTTCTGTCTAAAGCAAACAAACTGAATTTAAACGTTGTATTTGTTTTTCTCGCTATTATTATGGAATTACTGGAATTTATGAGAATCCTCGATTCAATCTTGTTTTCCGATAAACTTAAGCCTTATCCAAACGGGCACGTTCATAAACAAAACTACATTTCTTGAAGCAGTCACTTTTCTAAGGCAATAGTAGGAGCGGTAATTTCGGCAAAAGGAATCACTGACTTATATTTCTTTGAAGATTCCCGCAGCCGCACGGTTACCGCTAATAAGCCAATTAATATGTCAGCATATTGCGATCTCTAACATCACACTTAGCGGAATTTTCTGGTTACAATCAGAGCACATTAACACAGCAAAAAGGAGCCAATTATAATTACCACATGTATAATTGAGTTTCTGTAGGTAGAGAAAAGAATATTTAATAAAAGTAAATTGTATGCTACTGTTAATATTCACATTGTGGAGTAGAAATAACAACATCAATGTGTAATATGTATTCCTCGAAGAAAACAGTTTTTTAGTTTTATCAGAAGGTACTTAAAAATATCGACTGATTTATTTTTCTCGAAACGTTTTCTAAATAGAATATGCAGTCTTTTTGAAAATAAATAAATAAATAGACTCAGTAAAAGACTGAATACGCACCAGTAAAAATATACATATACAAATGCTTAATATATTGGAATGTTGACTTCATCTTTAATTTAATTTAATTATTATATTATGCGGAATATATTATCATATCAATTAAACAAAATCTACTAAATAATTATTATTGACGATTTTAGACTTTATATTATGATGGAAGTTAATTGATTACTTAATAATTTAAACAATAAAGTGCGTTCTTCAGTTCCAAGAATCTTTCTAACTTTAGAAATGTAAGAACGAAATACAATGGAGTACATTTTATGCATAAAGGTATTCAGTTTTGAAAAGTAGCCAATTCCACCAAAAGTTACTTGATCTTTAATCGGACTACCGCCAGCTGCTCCTTAGAAAATCTCTCTAGCTACGCCAAAGACCAATATGCATACAATATTGATACTATATAGTAGGGCTGCAGTTGTATTATGCCCGTTAGTGCACCAATTGTAAACCGAATATTTCTTCACATTTATCTCTTAAAATGGGACAACCTCTCATCTCCTATTGTGTTACGTGAATATTATAAAGAAACCGACATCAATAATAATATTCTAGCAAAAAAATTATTATTCTTACTACCTCTTACTAACTTATATGCTGAAGTTATTGAGCTCAATGAGACCTTTACTATCACAAAATTAAATTTAGTCAACTTTTTCGAGAACTGCACTGCCTTCGTTTTGAAATCACATATGTAGAAGTTGGACTTGACCCACATAATAATTTCACCATAATTTTGAACTAAAAACAAGGACGAATTCTCATCCTGATCCATCGAATATAACGTGGCTCCAGACAGCAGACAAATTTCGAAATCTGATACCTACTTAACAGTGGTGCAATGACCCGTTATATTAGGAAAGCCAGTTTTATACCTACATACCTTTGGTCCATTTCTTACCTGACGCTCATATAAAGACTTCAGAATTACGTTTACAATGGATATCAACTGTTAACGTGTTAACTATAGGGTTGTTCGGAAAGTCATTTCGTTTTTTTTTGTGGAAATGAAAGACAGTTTTCGTATAATAAACAAATAGTGACCAAACTTGTGTGAGGTCTCGCGTTGCCTTGGTGAAACACTACACCTTTCCTGTTGATTAGTTCTGACCTTTTCTGTTGAAGTGCATCATTCAGTTTGTCCAGCTGATGACAGTAGACTTCCGAATTAATCGTTGTGTTATCCGGTAAAAGCTAAAAAAAAACGATTCCTTTAAAATCCCACCAAACAGACAGCATCACCTTTTTTTGGTGAATATCGGCTTTGGAAATGGTTTGAGCCGGTTCATCTTTTTTGCTCCATGACCTCTTGCGTTTGACGTTGTTGTATACAACCCATTTTTCGTCCCCAGTGATGATGCGCTTCAAAAACGGATCATTTTCGTGACGTTTGAGAAGCGAATCGCAGACGTCAATGCGGCGACACAGATTTCTCTCTGTGAGAACATGGGGAACCCATACATCGAGCTTCGAGGATAATCCCAGGCCTTTCAAGTGGTCATAAACTGTTGAATTTGATAAATTTAACCTCAATCCGATCTCACGTGTTGTTATTCGCCGGTTCACATCAACTAATGCCTTTATCGCGTCTTTATCAGCTTCAACCGGCCTTCCCGAACGTGGTGCATCTTCGACATCAAAATTGCCGGATCGAAATTTAGCGAACCAGTTCTGGCACTGGCGTACTGTCAACACACCTTCTCCATACACATCAGTCAATTTCTTTCTGGCTTGAACAGCATTTTTACCCTTTCTGTAGTAAAACAGTAAGATATGTCGAAAATGCTGCTTATCGCTCTCCATATTTAAAAGGGCACCAACCAAAAACTACTGCGTAGAATTAATTGGAATTTTTCACACACAAGCCTTGCTATATGAGCTCTCAAAGCATATAAAAATTATACGGCTTAAATGTGAAGTTGGGTGCAAAAGAATACAATTAAATCCTCTGTCGACAACCCTATATATGGTGTAGGTAGATATTTCGTAATATAACCTAAAAATGCCTTTTCCCTGATACGGCAAAAGAATATATAACGGTACAGAATTAACAATATTTACAAATTGATGCTTCAACATATTGAAGGTCATTAGAGATATGGAATGTCATTATAATTATTAAAATAATTAATAGATAGGGAAGATACATGCAAGATGAGTTGATATGTATGAAGGGTTAGTCAGAGACATATTAGAGGCAGAAACAGGAGTAAAGAGGAGTAGAAGTAGACCTAGATTAGATTACTGTTCGCAAGTAGTTAAGGATGAGGGATGTTCTAATTTTAGGGAAATGCAAACATTAGCTCAGGATAGAAAAGAGTGACGCTGCGTGTCCAACCAATCTTAGGACTGACAGCCTTATGATGATGGAAGTCAATAAGAAATAGACGAAATAAGTTGGTAGGACCCCTTTTCAGACATCAAGGGCTAGTTAGAGACATTAGTAGCAGAAACAGGAGTTAAAAGAGGGTAGAAGAAGATCTAGAAGAACTTAATAAGGGATATTTCAGTATCGGAACTCTTAAAAAACGGCTAAATTAAAAGGGAGAACAACGGTGACAAAAATCAGAAATTTTAATGTGTATTAATTAATTCAGTAATTAATGAAGTAACTTCCTCTTTTCCCTGAAAAATGCTCTAAACGGTCAAATTTTAACTAATCGACAGGAGAAATCGTCAGTCCGCAGGACTTCCGAAGTAACTCCAATATACGACGACCTTTAGACACGAAACATAAAAGCATTTTTTTCACAAATTTTTCAGTAACCGTCTTTGGGTACTTTTCCTTGCCTTGTTTACGGCATAATTTAGTAACTTGTGTACTACACATGACAGTTTTCAATTTACATATGTAAGAGAAGCCGAAACAAAAGGAATACAACAAGAAAAAGCATAACAGACTAAAGTAGTTTAAGAGAGGATAATCAGTATAAGGATGCAGGAGAAACATGTATAAAGTGTATATATTTTCAATTAATTATATGCCCTTACTAGAATAATTCAATTATATTCATGCCTCACTGCAATGGTAAGAACTAAACACAAATTAATTTCCATTTTAGAATTGTCTATTCCTTAACGGATTTAATTTGGATCAAAGTTCCTTGATGGAGATTACATCAATAAATTTTCAGGAACTTATCTTTCTATTTCTATTTCAACATCATTATCATCTTAGCATCATCATTCCTATCCTGAGCTAATGTTCGCATTTCCCTAACACACTGTTTGTGAACAGTAATCTATACTACGTTTACCTCTACTCCTCTTAACTCCTATTTCTGCTTCTAAAATGTTTCTACCCTACCCGTTCTATCTATTAAATATAGAATAGTGTACAATGACAATAACATCACTAACCTTCGGCTTCTTCAGTGTTTCCACCATGGTTGTTTTCAATTGGAAATTTATTACAATCTCCTCTTATACACTAATTATAATCTAAAACGTCGACTGCCTTGCAAGCATAATTCATTGATAATCTGGCTGAATATTCGTTAGCTGTATATTACAAAACAGCGACGTCTTTTAAAAAGGCAAATTACTAATTCACCAATTTATAATAATTCCGACTTACACAGTCTTTTTTAGCTACGTTTATTAAAATCATCATCCATACAATGCTACAGTTCACTGATGTGAAACAATCGTTCGTTTGAAGTTCACAGTTGGTTGTATTCCTTATTATGAACATATACTTTTGATAATAATAACAGTCGAAAAACCGCTATAAATACTAGAAAAGTAACTTTGATTCGATGATTAAAGAACAGAATTTGGTGGTACCTCAGACACACACGTACACATACGTAGAAATACACACTTCAACCTTCATCGGCAATAGCATTTCCTGAGAGCCTACGTAATTAAATAAAAAAAAATACAAGCTGGTAATTGCAGTGTTGTAATTCATTAACTAACTAACCTTGGTGAACTTAGCAATTAAAAAATGCGGTAGTGTATGGTGCACCAGCACCCTCATATACTTATCATGTTCAACAGATACTCCATGTGTTCAGCGTACTTACTATACGAGGGTGGATTGATAAGTTTCCGGCCTAACCAAGAGATGACGCCACTAGGCCTACCTTGAGGTGACATTCTATAGTACCATCCTTGGATAGCTTGTAGCTATAGTTTCAGCCCGATCTCCTTGCTAGTGTAGGTTTGACAGCACGCTGAACAAGACGCCTCTGTGGTTTTCGTAAAAATGGAAAAGCAGGAAAATCGTGCTGTCATCAAATACTTTTATTTGAAGGGGTTAACGCCGAAGGAAATTAAAAAAGAGATGGACTCAACACTGGGGACATCCTCCCCGTCATATTCAACCGTTAAGCAGTGGGTTTCCGAGTTTAAAAAGGGTCGTGTGAGCACCTCTGATGGGCCTCGCTCAGGACGCCCCGTTGAGGTCACAACTCCAGATATGATCGAAAAAATTCATCAAATAGTGCTGGGAGACCGCAGATTGAAAGTGCGTGAGATAGCTGAGACCTGTAAGATGTCATATGAACGTGTGCAACATATTTTGCACCAACATTTGCATATGGAAAAGCTCTGTGCAAGATGGGTGCCGCGTTTGCTAACAGTCGACCAAAAATTGATTCGAAAAAACATTTCTACCGCAAATTTGTCATTGTATAAGCGTAATCCAAGCGAATTTTTGCGTCGATTCGTAACCGTTGACGAAACGTGGGTCCACCACTACACTCCTGAAACCAAAGAACAGTCTAAACAGTGGATTGGACCAGGGGAACCAACTCCAAAGAAGGCAAAAACAATTTTTTCGGCGAACAAGGTTATGGCTACTGTTTTTTGGGATGCAAGAGGTATTATATACATTGATTACCTTGCAAAGGGTAATACTATCACTGGTCAATACTACGCAGACTTATTGCAACGTTTGAGCCACGAGGTGAAAATTAAACGACCTCATCTGGCGAAGAAAAAAATCTTGTTTCATCACGATAACGCACCAGCGCACACGTCAATCGTTGCGACGGCTAAAATCAACGATCTAAAGTTTGAATTGATGCCGCACCCTCCTTACTCTCCAGACCTAGCCCCGAGTGACTATTTTCTGTTCCCTAATCTCAAAAAATGGCTTGGCGGTAAGAGATTTGCGGACAATGAAGAAGTAATCGAAGCTGTAAATGGTTATTTTGAGGAGCTTGACGAATCAGTCTATAGAGATGGCATTAATAGACTGGAACACCGCTATGAGAAATGTATCAGCCTTGGAGGAGATTATGTTGAGAAATAAAAAAAAAAAATTTTTAAAAACCTTGTTTTTCTTGGTCAGGCCGGAAACTTATCAATCCACCCTCGTATATTTGATTCTAAATACAGTTATGTGTGTATACGTATATACTTACGCTGTTGTTCTTCATGTATTGTATTAAATAATGTAGTCTTATTCCACATTAATCAAAATTTATGACTCGTATGGACTTTAATGGTCTCGTTTAAGGAGAGTTAATGGTTGATTTATGTCTATTGTTTGTTTAAGGGGAAATATGGAAAATGTAGGTTCACTTACCATATATGTTTAAAATAAAATTTGCTTTAGTCTATCTCCAGTGGTCAGTAAAATTTAGTATGTGTACGTCAACGTTTTATAAAATTAAAAACTTTTTTAACATTTGAGGGTTTTTAATGTTTCAAAAAGGAAATGGTTTAGGAAAACCCTAGACAGCTAGAACCGATCTCGTAATTAGTCGCTAATTAACTACTGACGGTTAGACTACCAGCCAGAAGATTGGATTTTTTTTTTAAAAAAGTTCTGATCCATCGAATAACATTATGTATTAGGAATACTCTCAGTGGGGCTTCAAACTTCCTGTGAATATTTCGCAAATTAGCCGTGATCCGAGAAAACCGAATATTATAATCTCACTCGAGCTAATTTGAAAAAAGTTCGAATTCTCTGGTTGGTAGTATACATCGTCAGCGGTGCATTAGTGCCGAATTATGAGCCCGGTTCAGTGTCCACGCTTTTCTTAGCTGATTTTATACCTTTTTTGCTAACCCATTTGATGCTAGTATGCAAATAGTTTTTGGGTTTCCTGGGTCGCAGCTAATTTTTAAGTTGGACGGCTAATTTGAGACATATTCACCGTCAATTTCAAACCCCATACTAGAATTTCATTCGAAATGACGGCGGTCAAGTCGTCCAGATGAAAAAATGACCCTATTTTGAAAAAAAGAATCCAATCCCCTGCATAGCAATGGTTAAGTGGTTAAATAGCGGCTAATTATGAGACCGATTCCAGCTGTCTAGGATTTTCTTAACTGATTTCACAATTTTTAGCATATTAACATCCAATGATGTTAGCATGCAAAGTGGTTTTCAGGTAGCGGCTAACTTTTTGCTTTTACGGCTAATTTGCGGCTTACTAATTATCTAATGGTTTCTATTTTCGCCTTGCCAACTTGGGGTTTTCTTTGGCAAGGAAATATAACAAATTTCGGTAAAAAAACTAAAGATTTATCTGGTAACCCTCACTTTTTCTAGTCAAATCCTTGCCCATATATCGTACCTACGTCCCAACAATTAATCTATCTAAAAAACCATGAGTTAATCAGTGGTTTGCACCTAAATTATTTGAATATCCTAGGTATGAAATGCATACCAAAAAGCTAAAACCTTTCTGAGACCACTCACGAAAATCTATACGCTATACTTACGTATTACCTATATCATTTTCAGTCAGAATAATGAGTTCCAGGAATGTAACTAATAGGAATGTGCCGGTTTTGGTTTATAACACTGCTACATTTCAATAATAATTACGGTAAGAAAATAGAGCCATTGGCCTGTTTGAATTTACAATTGGGATTTTTTGACCGCCATAACGCAGCGGTACGACGCGACCGATTGTAAGCGAAGTATAACAAATATTCCGTTAATAACCTCAACCTCAAACCGCAGGAAAGCAAACAGGCAGGTTGTATCTGCCTGTCATTTGATTTTTTTTTAAGATAACATCGGCAAACACTCCAACTGAGTGAGAAGTAATTTTGTAGGCTTGGTTGCATTTCTTTACTAACGATAATTACATTGAATTACTGTTGTATACGAGGATTAATAAGAAAATTCGTATGCTTTAAATGAAAACTTACAAGAGGCGATTGATAAAAAAACAAATGCCACAATTTTCATAATTAGTTAATTATTTTTTTAACAAAGTTTTTCAAATACTCTTTAGGGACTAGGTTCTACGCCTCTACAGTGGTTCCTTACAAAGGCTTTAAATTGTATAGGGTTGTTCGGAGTCATTCCGTTTTTTTTTTTGTGGAAATGAAAGACCGTTTTCGTATAATAAACAAATACTTTATTAAATTATATATTGACCGTTCTGGTCCAACACCTTTTGCCATCTTTCTGGTAGTAGCATAATTCCACGCTCATAAAATTTTTGGTCTTTGCTGGCAAAAAACTGATCGAGGAGGTTTTTGACCTCCTCATTTGAGGTGAAGGTTTTACCGTCTAAAAAATTTTGGAGTGACCGGAACAAATAATAATCCGATGGTGCCAGGTCTGGAGAATATGGTGGGTGTAGCATTGTATCCCATTCAAGCTGTAAAAGCTTTTGGCGAGTGACCAAACTTGTGTGAGGTCTCGCGTTGTCTTGGTGAAACACTACACCTTTCCTGTTGATTAGTTCTGACCTTTTCTGTTGAAGTGCATCATTCAGTTTGTCCAGCTGATGACAGTAGACTTCCGAATTAATCGTTGTGTTATCCGGTAAAAGCTCAAAAAAAACGATTCCTTTAAAATCCCACCAAACAGACAGCATCACCTTTTTTTGGTGAATATCGGCTTTGGAAATGGTTTGAGCCGGTTCATCTTTTTTGCTCCATGACCTCTTGCGTTTGACGTTGTTGTATACAACCCATTTTTCGTCCCCAGTGATGATGCGCTTCAAAAACGGATCATTTTCGTGACGTTTGAGAAGCGAATCGCAGACGTCAATGCGGCGACACAGATTTCTCTCTGTGAGAACATGGGGAACCCATACATCGAGCTTCGAGGATAATCCCAGGCCTTTCAAGTGGTCATAAACTGTTGAATTTGATAAATTTAACCTCAATCCGATCTCACGTGTTGTTATTCGCCGGTTCACATCAACTAATGCCTTTATCGCGTCTTTATCAGCTTCAACCGGCCTTCCCGAACGTGGTGCATCTTCGACATCAAAATTGCCGGATCGAAATTTAGCGAACCAGTTCTGGCACTGGCGTACTGTCAACACACCTTCTCCATACACATCAGTCAATTTCTTTCTGGCTTGAACAGCATTTTTACCCTTTCTGTAGTAAAACAGTAAGATATGTCGAAAATGCTGCTTATCGCTCTCCATATTTAAAAGGGCACCAACCAAAAACTACTGCGTAGAATTAATTGCAATTTTTCACACACAAGCCTTGCTATATGAGCTCTCAAAGCATATAAAAATTATACGGTTTAAATGTGATGTTGGGTGCAAAAGAATACAATTAAATCCTCTGTCGGAAAAAAAACGAAATGACTTTCCGAACAACCCGATAAGTTAGACAATAACATGAAAGAGATTACTTGTGGGAAGTTTGGACGGTATTTTTATATGAAAAGCATTGAGAGGGTATATATTCGGGAGCAGAGTTGGTTGCATACATTCTAAAGACATTTTGTAATCATTCAATTCCGGTGTTTAGTTGGTTGCATATACATATCATAAAAATTAACATCGATAACGAATACCACCGTCCAAATTTGTACGGGCTCAGCTAGTTAATAATAAAAAATAAATGTTTATCTTGTGCTAATGTAGTCGAACATCTGGAATTTGGAACTTCTATGGTTGAAAATCACTTCTAACTCGAACATTTTTTTTTTTTGTTTTCTGAGTAATATACTATTTTACATTTATTCCAAACCCTTTAACTCGAATTTCTCTATTTCTCTAAATTTCGAATTTTTCTGTAGCTCAGCTTATATTATAAATTGTTTCTTTAAATGGAATTTCTATTCATTCTCTTCGAAAAAGTCAGACGCGACTAAAAAGGAATCTTTTAGTTATAATATCTACATAAACAACTATTATCTACCATATACCACACTTTGATAAGATAGAGAGTGACTTGGGTTGTTTTGTTACGTTTCTGAATGCTGTAGGTGTAATGGAAGTTCAGCAGAAAGTTGTTAATTTGCTTAACAAGTCACTAACTTGCTTATTAAGCAAGTTAAACGTACTTATTAAGCACGACGATACTTCAGCGCTTCTGTAGGTTCGAGTCAGAGAAGTCTGTTTTACCACTGACGGTTAGACTAAAAATCAGACGGTTGGATTCTTTTTTAAATAAGATCATTTTTCTGATTCGACGAAACTTTTGAACTAACTAGAGTGGGTAGATGGGCTTTTGAGTTTCAGTGATTTAGGGAGCCGGATCATAGATTTAACCATAATGGGGGGGGGGGGCAAGTCCCTGAAGGAGGGCAGCAGCTCTTTCTGTACACATGACATTATGGCACTCTGATGTACAATACTGCGATGTGGAAGGCAACGGGAAACTACCATACATTATGATATCCCAAGAAAAATAAACCGAACTCAAATGATGGCGTCCTCTGGGGTAAAGCACTCCGGACGTAAACTGGTCCCCATTCGGTTGTCCGGGTGGGGACTACCTCGGGAGATGTCATCAATACGTGCAATAGGGGTAGATACAATATTTCACGAGTCGGAGCGTGGAATCTTAGGACAATGTGGCAAGTCAGATAAGTCTGTTTTTTCCTAAATTTTTGGTTGTACGAGGGTGGATTGATAAGTTTCCGGCCTAACCAAGAGATGACGCCACTAGGCCTACCTTGAGGTGACATTCTATAGTACCATCCTTGGATAGCTTGTAGCTATAGTTTCAGCCCGATCTCCTTGCTAGTGTAGGTTTGACAGCACGCTGAACAAGACGCCTCTGTGGTTTTCGTAAAAATGGAAAAGCAGGAAAATCGTGCTGTCATCAAATACTTTTATTTGAAGGGGTTAACGCCGAAGGAAATTAAAAAAGAGATGGACTCAACACTGGGGACATCCTCCCCGTCATATTCAACCGTTAAGCAGTGGGTTTCCGAGTTTAAAAAGGGTCGTGTGAGCACCTCTGATGGGCCTCGCTCAGGACGCCCCGTTGAGGTCACAACTCCAGATATGATCGAAAAAATTCATCAAATAGTGCTGGGAGACCGCAGATTGAAAGTGCGTGAGATAGCTGAGACCTGTAAGATGTCATATGAACGTGTGCAACATATTTTGCACCAACATTTGCATATGGAAAAGCTCTGTGCAAGATGGGTGCCGCGTTTGCTAACAGTCGACCAAAAATTGATTCGAAAAAACATTTCTACCGCAAATTTGTCATTGTATAAGCGTAATCCAAGCGAATTTTTGCGTCGATTCGTAACCGTTGACGAAACGTGGGTCCACCACTACACTCCTGAAACCAAAGAACAGTCTAAACAGTGGATTGGACCAGGGGAACCAACTCCAAAGAAGGCAAAAACAATTTTTTCGGCGAACAAGGTTATGGCTACTGTTTTTTGGGATGCAAGAGGTATTATATACATTGATTACCTTGCAAAGGGTAATACTATCACTGGTCAATACTACGCAGACTTATTGCAACGTTTGAGCCACGAGGTGAAAATTAAACGACCTCATCTGGCGAAGAAAAAAATCTTGTTTCATCACGATAACGCACCAGCGCACACGTCAATCGTTGCGACGGCTAAAATCAACGATCTAAAGTTTGAATTGATGCCGCACCCTCCTTACTCTCCAGACCTAGCCCCGAGTGACTATTTTCTGTTCCCTAATCTCAAAAAATGGCTTGGCGGTAAGAGATTTGCGGACAATGAAGAAGTAATCGAAGCTGTAAATGGTTATTTTGAGGAGCTTGACGAATCAGTCTATAGAGATGGCATTAATAGACTGGAACACCGCTATGAGAAATGTATCAGCCTTGGAGGAGATTATGTTGAGAAATAAAAAAAAAAAATTTTTAAAAACCTTGTTTTTCTTGGTCAGGCCGGAAACTTATCAATCCACCCTCGTATTGTAAGTTTTTCTGACCATTAAAGACCAGTACTTTTGAATTAGCAAAATGTAAGTTATTTTTGGATGAAGTGATTACATGACTGATTTATACTTAATTTTAACATTACTTACCGTTTCTTTTTTTTTAACCGGTTATTTACACGTTTATGCACAAGTACCGAAACTAAATGAAGAGTCCTTATAATTTATAATATATATATGCACGTACGCATTTACTAAGTATGTGGTTCACGTTTGCGGTATAATGAATGGCAGGTACTACCTACTACAGGTACTACAACGCACGAGCCTATACATAATAGTGTTATTACATATTTTACTCAAGTATTACGGTATTTAAAGTAGAGTGCTTGCAATATTAATTGGCGCGGAACTTTGTTTGTTAGTTGCGGGTATCAGACTAAACGGTACTTCCTAAGAAGGTAATTTTTTTGTCCTCTAGAGGAAAGCAATTTGGAGCTTAGGAAGGATTGACGCAAAATGAAGAAATGTAAACAGTAACAATAATAAAGGTACGATAGTTGTGTCAATAAAGGAACAGTTTTAAGGTAAACGACGCATGTACACAGGGGTTGGACGAATGGAAAGGTACGGAAAAAAATAAAATAAATACCTAGCAAACGGGAGTTAGACACAGTTTTAAATAAAATGGAAGCGGTATTGACAAAAGTGTATTGTATGAAAATAAATAAAAGTAAAACAAAAGTACTGATATGCAAGGGAAGAAAAAGTAGGGAAAGATGGAATATAAAGATAGGAGACGAAAAATTAGAAGAAGTGGCTGATTTTAGGTATCTAGGAAGTCAGATAAGTCAGGACGGAAGGAGTAGTAGGGATATAATGCAGANAATAAAAGTAAAACAAAAGTACTGATATGCAAGGGAAGAAAAAGTAGGGAAAGATGGAATATAAAGATAGGAGACGAAAAATTAGAAGAAGTGGCTGATTTTAGGTATCTAGGAAGTCAGATAAGTCAGGACGGAAGGAGTAGTAGGGATATTATGTAGCAGAGAATAGCTTAGGGTCCAGTCGTCTTCAATAAAAAGAAGTCACTTCTATGCTCGCGAACGATGGTGTTACATGCGAATGATGAGGATACCGTGCATAGAGAAGGTCAGAAATGAAGAGGTATTAGAAAGAATAGAATAGAGGATTCTACGGAAATCAATAAGAAATAGGCGAGATAGGTTAGTAGGACTCTTTCTCAGGCATGAAGGTCTAGTCAAATACATATTAAAGATAGAAACAGGAGTTAAGAAGAGTAGAGGTAGACCTAGATTACTGTTCTCGAATAGTAGTGACGACCTTATGAGGATGATGATGATGATGTATACCTACAGTCATATGGTACAACGCACATTCAAACGAAATAATGTGCATGAATGTTTCCACACCATAGTAGTTGTCAAATCGTTGCCTCCCTTAATGCTTCCTTGAGTAACAGTCATGTGGTAGTCACTAGGCCACAAATCTGGGCTATGGGGTGAGCGTTGCAGTATCTCTCAATAATTTTTTTCCGATTTTCCGGGCATCATTAAGAAGAATCGCATTTCAGAAGTAGGCATATTTCGCCTTTTTCGCCGAAAGGCCAGTTTCGCTTCCATCATGAACATGGCAGTAATTTTCAGCGTTGACTGTGCCCTGCTGACGAAGAAAAACGAATCTTGACTTTCCAAAAGTACTGCTTCTCCAGGTTTCCGCCACCTCATGTTTGCTTGATTCGGGGGTATAATAATGCACCCACGTCTCATCACACGCACCAATACGACTCAAAAAAAATCTGCCCCCCGCCTTTGCTCGGTATCTCACCAAAAACCTTTCATACACCGCAAAGTGGTTTTCTTTCTGGGTATTTTTTTAATTGACATTATTATTTTTGCGTGGTTTTTGCATAAATGAGGCATAATTGTTGTATTGTACACGTGAGGTCTTAGTTGCTGTTGCGGAAATGTGAAGTGGAAAATGTAATGGGAGGGGGGAATGTGAAAAGTAATTCACATGGGTATTTTTTCGGGTTTCGTTGAGAAATGACGGAAATTGTTGTATTGTAGACGTACAACATATAAGAAATATATATGAAATGAAGTGAAGTAAATATTACGAAGGGAGTCAGACAGGGATGCACACTGTCACCGCTACTTTTTAACCTGTACATCGAAGACGCCATCAACATCATTAAAGACAGTACAACTGTAGGGATAGATGTGCAAGGGCAAAAGATTAATATGCTTAGATTTGCAGATGATATAGCAAGGAGGAGCTAGAGATAGCTTTAAATAAAATGGAAGCAGTCCTAACAGATCAGTACTGTATGAAAATAAATGAAAGTAAAATTAAAATACTGGTATACAAGGGATTGTTAAAGGTGTATGTTTGGAACACGGCATTGTACGGGTGCGAAACATGGACAGTGGGCGCGGCGGAAAAGAAAAGGTTAGAAGCATTCGAAATGTGGTGTTATAGGCGGATGATGAGGATATCGTGGGTAAAAAAGGTTAGAAATGAAGAGGTATTGGAAAGAATAGGAGAACAGAGGACTCTATAGAAGTCAATAAAAAATAGGCGAGATAGGTTGGTAGGACACCTTCTTAGTCATGAAGGTCTAGTCAGAGACATGTTGGAAGCAGAAACAAATAACAGGAGCAGGAGCATTAAGGAAACTCCAATCCCTCATAAATCTCCCTAACTAAACAATGATGTTACCAATGCATATTTAGCAGGAACAGCTGACGAAGAGCTGGAGTCAGGGTCGTACCTATCGGAATTTCTTCCGATTAACAAAACTTTAGGAGTCTGTATCTCAAGTCACATTGGTTTCCGCATGGAATAAATAGTACCACACGATTCTACTTGGTGAGTACTTCCTACCTGACTTAACTATACCGGTTTCTGTTCTTTCGTGAGGAGGCGAGATACCTATCTTGCCCAAATTATTCGAAATGCTTGATTGAGCACTCCCGTATGGGATCCTGACCTCTGCAGCAATTTTCGGTACAGTTCAAGAATTGTGCACCGATGAAAACTTCAACGTTGACCCGGCTACCTCCATCGAGCCCCGGTCGCTGGTCGTACATTTCACATGTTTTTTACGGACTTGGATCACGACCTCGACGCTCGCTTCTGCCGCCGCATCGAAAGTACTCCGCATATACTTTGTACTGGGGAAAAGTATTCCATTCCCAGAGTTGAAAGGGAACGTCATACTCTCTTCCGTTGATGTGTAATACAGTTTTATGAATTTTGCGCCATTTATTCATAGTAACTGCAGTAGGTACATAAAAAACACTTACAAAACTACCAGTGAGTAATGAATGTACTATACATTGGAAGAACGCTGAGGCGGTGCGTATTGAAAATGATATATATTTATAACAACCGCACATTTAATTTGTCTGTGTAATGAAGTAAACGACATGATGTCAAATTGTCAAACATACCTCAGCTCTATGTAACATGAATATTTGATACGTACGTGATTCTTGACCATAAACTATTTTATTGCCTTTGGTAGAGCAAGCGGTAATATTTGGATTACATTTTTTCTGCTGAACTGCCATTTTATTACACCTACTCCTACAGCATTCAGAAACATAAATAAAACAACCCAAGTCATTCTTTATCTTATCAAGGCGTGGTGTAGATAATGGTTGTGACTCACGTAGATATTATTATAAGCAATGTATTCCTTTTCTTTTGAAATTAATCCACTTCTGCGTACCTATACAGTGTAATTTCCCCCAACTAACCCAAACCTCTTAAATGCAACCAGTTATGTTCAAGTTACAGAAAATTCCAATGAAAGAAAATTTCTGCTTTACGGTCAAAACCAGATAATTTATCTCATATACAAAAACGACGAAAAAATATTCTCCGACAGATCAGATTTTAACTCACAGGCTATAGTTATGATGCATTGGTATAGCCTCATTTGTAAAAAATACTTGCGGTCTAACCATTACCACCTTAAATTTTGATACACTCAATATTATATCAAAAAAGTAGGGTTAGGATTTTAAAGTTGTGGTAGAAAAGACAACATGAACGAAGTGTACAGATATACTGCCTGACACCCTAATCTGAGTTTGCAAGGATTATTATTAAAGGTGCGCTTAACATCTGTAATAAGCCCACGTAGAACCGATAATCTTTGAAACTAAAATAAAAAAATTTGACGATGAAGCAGAAAATTTTCCTTAACCGGATTTTTCTCTGATAATATGAAAATAACTGGTTACATTTCAGAGGTTACAGTTGGGGAGGTTTAACTGTAAATGTCATTTAGAAATTAGATAAGTCGTATAAGTTTTTGACCCGCCTGATTCTCATATCTGGAGGTCAAGGGAGAATAGCAAAATAGAAAAGAAAATATGTCGTAAATGGAATATTTTTTGCAGTAAACATTGGAACAATGCACAATGTTTGTACTGGTGTTTCTCAAATAGATAATAACTTCATCATGGTGAACAATAAATTTGATAACGTTTATGAATAAAATTATAAAATTCCACACAAAAAAGGCAAACGGTTAAATCACGAACGATTAAAAACACAAACCTTAAATTATAACAGTTAGTAAAACAATTGGTTCTGATAACATTGTGTTTATAGAACTATCGACATTTTTAGAAAACAAAATTAACAGTTATTAAAACAATTAGTATTGGGTAGGTACTAACAAACGTAGTAAATGAACAAGTATCTTTAAGGATAATATCACTTAAATATCTATTATCAGTAAACACAATTACGGGATAGAAAAAAAGTAGGTACCTATTCATATAAATAATTATTATTTATCAATCAGTGATTTGATCCGCAATCCGTACCAATTGATAATAAATGAAGTACATCAAAAATAAAAAAACAATTTTCCCATCATCCCCTTTAAATCAATGCAATAATTATATACGCTTAAACGAACAAGTTCTTGTTAAGCAATTCAGCCCAGGATCATAATTAAAATCAAGAACAATAGAGAGAATCGATCTTTCAAAGTTGCGAAAGTCCTCGTCAAACATCGAAAAAATTGTCTGCATGTCATATAATCGGAAACCATTCGGTAATCCGGAATTTATTCCTAAACAAATATTCCCTCGTGAGTTGGTGGTGTATTGTACTGTACCTATGAAGTGACGTTTTACGTAACGTAGATACTAAAACTAAACCCGTATTGATTTTCGAAAAGCTTCCTACCTTACTGTTGCTGAAGCCCTTCGGAAGTCCACGAACATGCAGAAGTCATTGTTAAAAAACTACTGTATCTCATCGACTCTTCCAAACTTCTGGGAAACTTCAATATTTCAAGGAAAGTAATACAAAATTATCATCCCCCATGATTGATTCAATAGATAATAATAAAACGATAGTACAAAATAACACACATATACAGTAACTAATTGACCGTTAACTATCTAACAGCTCAAAGCCCACTTCTCTTTTGTTTATTTTTCCATTAGTAAACATAATCACTAACGAATCATTTCGAACTATCTCACTTTAACTATCTTCTCGTGAAACGCATAACACGCAAACTACAAAAACGCATACATCTCTCTACCCACATAACACGTTTACAGCCACTGTTGACTGTGACTGTTTTTCTGAGCCATGGCACACTTGCCTCGTTCTGTTGGTTACCCTTCTCATCTGCGAAAGAGAGAACCTGTGGTAAACCATGTGACCTGTATTGACTCTTTAGGTTTATAGAGACTTTATATAGGCAACACACATTGCCCATTATACCGAGGTCTTCAAGAAAATTATTGACATTTTCATGGAACTCCAACATTGGGTATTCAATAAATAAATCAATATTTTGAATGGTCAAACACTCAGAAAGTCAGAAGGCAATGTGAAAAGTGAACAAGTGTCTCAATTTTTAACGTATCGTATAAAGACATCAGGAAGAGTAGATCCAAGATCCAAAATCCTCCAAATGAGCTTCCAAAGAACAGTAGCTCATAAAAAAGTAACAAACTTAGAACGAAAACTGGAAGTTAGAAAGAGCTGATCATAATGAGTATGATTCTTCCACTAACAAACTAAGAAGGAGATGAAGAAAGTGAATAAGTATCTCCATTTTTAATGTATCGTAAAAAGACATGTCTTCAAGAAGAGTGGATCCAAGATCTAAAATCTTCCAAAGGTCCTTCCAAAGAACGTTCAATTTATGAAAAGAAAAATTTTCTACAGTACCTCATAAAAAAGTAACAAAATAAGAACGAATCCCAGAAGTTAGAAAGAGTTCATCATGATGAGTATGATTCTTCCACTAACAAAGTTAAAAGGAGACGAAGAATGTGAACAAGTATCTCCATTTTGAATGTATCGTAAAAAGACATGTCTTCAAGAAGAGTGGATCCTAGATCCAAAATCTTCCAAAGGACCTTTCAAAGAACATTCAATTTATAAAAAGAAAGATTTTCTACAGTAGCTCATTAAAAAGTAACAAAGTAAGAACGAAAACCTTAGAAAGAACTTATCATGACGAGTATGACCCTTTCACTAAGAAAGTTGAAAGGAGATAAGGAAAGTGAACAAGTGTCTCCATTTTTAACCTACATGTCTTTAAGAAAAGTAGAACCAAGACGCAAAACCTATCGAAGGATCTTCCAAAGGACATTCAATTTACAGCAAAAAGAAAAGCTTTTCTACTGTAGCTCATAAAAAAGTAGCATTGTAAGAACGAAATCCAGAAGTTAGAAATAACTTATCATGATGAGTATGATTCTCCCGTGGTTTAAATAAAATTGACTATTTCAAATGACCACAAAAAAGGTAAAAATTTAACATTTTTATTTTGTTGTAAAATGTTACAAAATATAGGCGATTATTATAAGATTTATGTAAAATAAGTAAATAGAACATTTAAAAAAAATCAGTCATCTGCAAGCCAGATGTCGGAGGTACAATCTCCTCCTGGATATCTGAAATAAAACCAGAACAATGCTTTCAAAACTATAAGATATTATCGATATTTACCTAATTTCATGAGCATAGAGAGGTTCCGAAGGGTCTTCTCCAAAATCGACTAGAAAGTCATCATCCAATTTCAATCCTCCTGTAACTGTATTGACATCAACTTTAACGAGAAAACTTCCAGTCTTTATAGTTTCTGGATAAAACTGTCTGTCCCAAGGAGAAAATAAACCAGATGACACGTAAAGTCGTTTTCCATCAAGGGACAACTGCATCATTTGTGGTCCACCAAGGAGCCTCCTTCCCTTCACATATACAGGATCAACGGGAGCTTTTCCTTCTGGATCTTCTACGACTTTGTCTTTTGCGTCCTTTGTGAGTTTCCCTCCCAGAAATAGTTGACCTTTGACAGTCAAATGAAAAATGCACATTCTTATTCAATGTCAGAATTTAAACTTACCTACTAGTCTAGGATTTTTAGTATCTGTAATATCGTACTGTCTTATATCTCCATGAATCCAGTTATTTATGTACAGGAATCTGTCGTCCAAAGAAATGAGAATATCACTTGTTAAACCTGAAATACAGTGTTTATAATAATTTTCAATTAACTCCCTTGCTTCTCATATTTATTTTATTGTTTTTTATGGTCAGTCAATGGTTATTTGGTTAAGTGGTAATTAACTAACTAGTAAGTATCTAGTACAAAAGAGAAAATACAGATATTTGATGACTGTTGCTTCATTACATTTTCGGGTAGCAACACTATTAGGTCGACTTCATGGGGAAGAACGAGTATAATCAGGCTAAACTAATCAGAAGTTAGGGCCATTCGATTTCATTGGTTGGGAGATTTCAGGAAAGGTAGTATTAATAAAATAAAATAAGGTTTTTTCTTAGCAGTCAATGACCAAAGTTAAATCCTATTTATTTTATTAATATAGGGCTAAAGATTTCGATCTTTTTGGATCTCATCAGCGCGTCGCAGACAGCTCCGACAGAACACAGACCAACTTTTACCTGCTGTCTTAACAGCGCGTTTTAGAAAATACTACAACTGGCGCGGTAAATGCCATCTGTAGTACGATGCTACATTTTAGGATTACGTATGCTCCAACAAGGTCCATTTAAATATATGGATATCTACTTGCTGAAACGAATCCCGGCGTACCTAACCTCAATGTGATAGGCACGTTACCATAATCGAATAAAATAATTCGAGGTGGTCTGTATTCTATTAGAATGTATACGTAATCCTAAAATGTAGCATCGTACTACAGATGGCGTTTACCGCTCCATTTGTAGTATTTTCTAATCAAAAGGTGATCTGAAATTGGAAAGATTTTCCGTTATTTTGACACATACCATGAATAAATTCCCCATTGGATGTTTTCTTTGGTGGAATATCTATCACTTTTTCGGCTTTCCATTTACCATCACCTGCCAAGTAGAATCTGTGAATGCCGAAAAAAGTTAAATGTCATACGGTTCGTTCGTTTTCGTTTAAGAAATTGGTAATACCTAAAAACCTTTGAATATACCGCACACCCGACGAAACCCTCACTTGCTTTCGGATTATGGAGAAATCTAATTTCTAAAGGAGCTGTGCCTTCCTTTCCGAGATCAATCGACTGGAGTAGTTCCCTGTCTTTATATGAGAAAAAGTTTAACGATTTCCCATAATTGTCTGCATCTCCTGGCTTCATCCCTTTCTTGAAAACGTTCGGTATACCCCATTCGGTCGATACAAGAATGTCATGGTACGGTTGATACCAGAAATCGTAGTTAAACTGTGGGCGCTTATTCCCTTGAATCCAAGTTCCTAAAAAACCACGTTCATTAAACATAATAAAATCGTTTATGTGTTTAGTTTCAGTTTTGTTTAGTTTATTCTGAACACACAATTGTCGCTGATAACCTTCGACCTCTTTTGTGTAATTCACTACAGAACTGAATTACGAATGCGCACAAATAAAATCATGAAAATCTGCTGAATTGGAAGAAACTTCATTACGATATTCATTTTATATAAGTCTATAAGTCCAAGAAAAGTTATTTTTTCACCTTTTGGTTTTAATGTGCACGCATCAATAAGTACAAAGTCGCATTTTCCATTCCCATTCGCATCCCCCATTGCAGAAATCATTACCTCTCCACTAGGCAAACAGTGGGAAGTGTGGAGAGCAGAACAGTTCAAAGCATCGATTTCTGAAGCTTCAATTACCTAAAATTTTGATACGAAAGATTGTGAATTTAATTCGATTTTAGTCAAAAAAAAGAAATAGTTTCCGCTACCTTATGAATTTTCGGTTTTCTTGGGTCAGTTTCTGTATCTACAATGTATACCCTATTTGACCCTAAACTGGGCATAACTAGTCTGTTTCTTACGGGTACCGGACAGCATTCCTTGACCTTGTAACAACTGGAACATACATTCCAACCACTATGATGCAGTTCATCATGTAGTCTTTCCGTATACGTTTTGTGGATTATCTACGTAAATAATTATTTATCTTCAAATAATAAGACACTTATTTCTTAATACTTTGCTATAAGTTGGGGATGATGGATTAACATCCACGGTGGCTAAAAGGTCACTTTTCGTGGGATTAGGATTCGTCTGAATGCAAATGACGTAAAGAAGCTCTTCTCTAGGACCTTTCATAGCATCTAACGGAGATCGATAACCTGGACCTTATAAAAATTTAATAGCGTATCTATGTACATTATATTCAGGGAATTGATATCGCAACGTAATTAATTAAAAAATTAATTTCATTAATAAATGTAAGAACAACAAATAGTAATAAGGTAACAGTAATACCTTGCTGCATTTTTATTTTCCTAATTTCCACTCACAACTTGATAAGTAGTTCAATGCAAACCACACACACAGTACGATAGACACGTAGCAAGTAATCGTATTCTGTAGCAATTGCTTTAAAAGTAAACATTAATGTTTGTTAATGTGTTTTCACTTTGTGGGATTTGCCATATCTCACAGCCTATCATCAACATACAGCAACAAACGATTTTCTGCTGCTTTTATAATTAGATGTAGATAAATATTAAACATTCGTAAAGTACAGTATAGTTCACAAATTGTGACGAGCTAGAAAACTACTTCTAATATTAAACACTTAATAAACGTTTCCTTTCCTTTTGCTAACGGTATTTTCCGATTTGTTTTTTTAATAAAAATACTGTAGGTGGTTTACCAAGTAAATGATAAAATTTCGAAACAATTGCTTATTCAAATTTTATGAAAGTAGGTACATTACACTACGACCGCGGAAGCCTGAAAGACTGGGTTGGTTAAGAATAATGTTTAATTATGAAGGTTTGCTAAGTGAATAACGAAGGAGATTGTTGATAAAATGGAAATGTACTTTACAAAAATGTTTTGCTTTGATAATCTTCAGATATAAACTAAAGATTAGATTAAAAAGTTTCAAATTTTATATTCTGAAGAGGAGGGGATGTTTCACACGTTAGCAATATCGTGACGAGGTGGCCGAGTGGTTAAGGCGTTGGACTGCTAATCCAATGTGCTCTGCACGCGTGGGTTCGAATCCCATCCTCGTCGGTATGTTTTTTCGTATTGTTATTTATAAAAATGGTAAAATTGAAGTTGAACTGATTCCGTGAGTTGGTAGAAGAAAAGTAATATTGTACGTTTTTGTTACTTAAAAATATTAGGTACTAGTCAAGCTTCATATTAATAAACTAGGACATTTATTTGAATACTGATAAGGATAGCAAGAGATAAGGCAGTGAAGGAAAATAAATATAAAATATTTATTGTCACTGCTACAAAAGTCATATACGTATATTTTCAACTCTGTACTCCTACTTTAGGTTTTCCATATCATTGAGATACCATTTCCATAGCTTTTTCCACGGAGTAATAATCGGAAGGCTTTTCTTTTGGAAGCGCAAAGTGTACTACAGGACTGATGTAGTCTCTGTTCACTGGAGGATCGGTAGGTCTTTTGGTGAGGTAACTTACTATTAAACCAACTATTACGGTTATTGCGGTTCCAATGAATGCGTAGTAATAATGGGTGATGCGGAATATCGCAAAGGGTTGCTGATGTACTACAGGATCACTGCGAGAGAAGAAATAAAAAGTATTAGAGTACTATGTACCGTAACTATGATCCTGTACCTTGTCCAAGAACTTAATGTTGCATTAACTAAATGTGGACAGCCGTCTGTAGACAATGGTTTTGGCGGAAATGTGAGAATTTTCATCATTTTGTAGTACTGAGCAGTTAAAATAATAATTGATGTGCCTACTAAGCCCACCATGCCTCCCCAATAAGCCCCCTGAAACGTCCACATTTAAATCTGGGCGATCAACATACAGTACTATTTTGGAAAACCAAACCTTAGAGTTTGCTGAAGGAAATAGCATTCCTAGAATGAACAAACCCAACATGGGTCCAGCAGTGATACCAGCAATACTGATGGTTAGTGGCAAGAGTCCACCAAGGTTCTCAAAAACAAACACAAGGGCAGTACACACGACTCCAGATATAACCACAATTACTTTTATTATGTTACTGGCTGTTTTCTCGGTTGTTTTCTCTGACATTCTGGGTGCTACGAAGTCTTCGTAAATGGTACCCGCCACAGTATTTAATGTTGCAGAGAGGGTACTTAAATGTTTTATTAAACAAATAATAAATTATGTACGTCATCAATTGTTGACATGTTTACTGGTTTACCTCAAGGCAGCACTAAAAATTCCAGCAATAAATAAACCAGATAATCCAGGAATATGATGGGCTACATCCATCACGTAATAAGGAAGAAGTTGATCAGACCTTTCCACTGCTTTTGTAGCCAGTGGATCACAATTATGGTATTTGGTATAAATGATCAGACCAGTTAGAACAGAAAGGGATTTTACAATACACATGCCAACCCCAAAAATACCAAGCGCTCTGGAAAAAAAAAATCGTATGGAATTGTTCAAATTAAATTTTTAAACGAATGGTCATACTTTTTGGCATCTGAAATTGTCGGAACAGCCAAAAATCTTTGAACACAACCTTGATTGATAGCAATGATTGCAGTCCAATGCACAATTTGTCCAAAAGTGAGTGCCCAAAATCCATCCCTTTTTGTTGGGTCTATATCGAAACTAAAACATATTTTGTCGTTTGACTCTTATCGTTAAACTTTAATGATATGAATTACTCAAAAATGTCTAGTCGTTGTCCATCTAATGATGTTTGCCAAACATTCGCAAATCCTCCAGAAGCTTTAAGACCTAAAATGAAAACCGAAACCATAGCACCCGAGGTACATATGAATTGCAGGGTGTCACTCCACACTACTGCCTTTAAACCCCCAATGGTGGTATAAAATATACAAATGGAACATACGATAGGTGTTATCAAGTGAACGTGAACTCCAGTAGCTGAAAAGGAAATGATACTTTCATAACAAATTGACGACTACACATTGAAATACAGTTAACAGAAATGGTTTCAAATTCAAACTAAACAGGTTTTAGTGGCCACATTTTAAAAGATGCAAATTACTTTAGGCTCGATTCATACCAAAGGGCCGTCATGCTCTGTTTTGCGTTCTCAGTCCAGTAAAATATTACCAAATAATCGTATTCATATGCTACCCCCACGATCAAATTCCGATTCAATCATTCACCGACTTCGAATAGTTTACGTCTCGCACCGGCGACGCATCTTTCAAATGTCTGCCTTATCAACTGTCGATGGTAGGTTCTGCGCCTACCATGGTTGTAACGGGTAACGGGGAATCGGAAAGGGATTCTAGAAAAAAGGTGCTACATTCAAGGGAGGCAGTAGGTGTGCAAATCACTCACTCCTGGCACAGGGAGGTAGTGACGAAAAATAACGATGCGGAATTCGTGGGAGGCCCCGTAATCGGAATGAGTACAGTCTAAACCCTTTAACAAGTTAATTGGAGCAATAATAGATCTGTGATGCCTATAGATGTTCTGGACACTGAAGGAGTCAGCGTGTCCACTCTGGACTAGATACCCGGGTAATCCGCTGAACCTCTGCGAGAATATCTTTGATTCAGCTTTAGGTTAGGTTTGACCATTTCTGGTTTTGAGCTCTAAGAATTTTAAAGTAAAGCGCGATCAAAACCTGTCCAACAGTGGAATGTGGAGCCATGACCAGCTCTGTAGCATGAATCAAGTCTTAGGAGTTGTCGCTTCATATGCAGGTACTAAAATAATTTGAAAATTGAAATACAAACCTTGTGAGAAGGCCAATGCAGGAATATATATGACGACAGGATTGTAAAGAAACGTGTTAATGGCGAATAAAAGAGATGTGATTGTTCTCATACGATTATCAAATCTAAGTTTCAAATACTCGTATGTGCTGGTCAACTGCAGTTTGTAATAAACTGGTAGAAAAACGTACGCTGCTATTGCAGCAGTAATGGCAATGCAGATACAGGTGTGCCAATAAGCGGCTCCATAGCGATAAACATCAGCTGGTAGGGCCAGTAATGTCAATCCTGAGATGTGACTAAAAAAATACAGATCGACGAAATCCTTTAATTGAGAATATAAACAGATGTAAGTCATTAATTGTTAAGAATTGCGTATGAAATAAATGGAAGAATGATGAGATAAAAACTGTTAAAATCGCTATCAGTTGCAGGGTATTTGCAGATAGTTGTTTTTATTATGATGAAGGAATATTTTTATTATTTTCCTGTTTCTTCTTTTATTCAAATGGAATTCCAACTTAAAGATTTTTACCTTGCAATGAGTGACATCGAAACTGGGAAAACTTTCATAGTCTTTCCGCCTAAAAGGTATTCTTCAGTTGTATCCTGTTTTTTTCCAAAGAAACCAAAGTAAATCCCAATTAATGCACTTAAGGCTAACATTGTGCTGAAGAGGGTGTAATCGATCCATGAAAATTGTATTTTTGATATAAATTCGTTTACGGTGAAATTTGTGAAAACTGTGGTGGCGGTGGTTTCAGTGGTTGTGATCGTATCAAATTCGACTTTGGTGGTCATCTAAGAATTAAAATTTGAATGAATTTATTTTGGGTTAAATTAGCTTTAAAGTTGTTACCTTTCTTGGTTGATTCTTTAAACGTTCATCTAAATTGGTAAGGACATTCTTTACAATTTTCTGTGCTACTTCACAAATAGGTAGCTAACCAGCAAATAATATTAAAATTAGTACTCTTTCAATTTTTAAAATGCTCATTTTGATGACAAATAACATAAGTAAATAAATATAAATTATGATCTTTTGTTCCTTTTTCCGAATCATTTTTGCTATCAATGTTAAATATTTATTTTTAAAATTATTATTACTAAGAAATTAAACAATACAGTTTATATGCAACAGATTTATTATTAAGTAAACCACAGAGAGTTTAC
>NW_020438946.1:2381348-2392734 GCF_000699045.2 Agrilus planipennis
CCTGTATCATTTATTTAGTATTTCGAAAATATAAAAAAAAATTGTTTTGTCGTTTAAGATGAAATTAAATGGAATTACAATACTTTGATTCAAGAGTTGTATAGAGACGATACTTTATAATAATGTGTGTAATGGGATGTATGTTGCATATTTCAATAATTATTTTTGCAAATTTTACGTTTTTCAAAAATGTTCTTTTTTGAATATTGGCCATCTATCGTTTTTACTAAAGCGTTACTACATTCATGACAGTAGTGATCTGTCATGAATGAGCTTTCCATGTAGAATAAGAAACGTTCTGTTACAGTTCAAGCTTAAAATGGTTTTAGGTTTCCGTCTTTTCCTCATAGAGAGCGCGCAGTGTTCACTTTTCAAGAAAAAATGACAGAAAGGAAACAGGATCAGGATAATAATCTAAGCTTTTCGTAACTATATAAATTCAAGTAAGGATTTCTTTTCAATGGAATAGTGTTTGCTATACCTTTGCTTAAAATAAACAGCGTTTTATCACAGGGTTTTCCAAACTTTTTTAAAAATTTAGTTTATTTTTCAGATTGGGTAATTCTTAGTAGTAAAAATTCAAAATAACGGTATTAAAATATTTTTAAATGCCAAAGGGAAATCTTCTTGATATCAGCGACAATATTAGCAAGTTGCACTCTAATATCTAATCCCGTTTTGCATATTTAGTTTGTAGGAAACGGAAGTGAAACAATAAAAGCTTGTTCTTCTACTCTAATAAAATCTGATCTTTGTATTTTGGTTTCAAATCAGAGTCACTAATTAAATTGCTAAGATTTCGGAAAATATTGCAATTGAAGTTATGCAGAGATCCTAAAACTATTTTGGAAACTGCTTCATCTTTTTATTCATTTAAACATTCATGTAAAGCAAGAAAATAATCAAAATATTAGATTCAACTGATGAAATCCAAAATTGCATTTTTTTTATTAAAATGCGCAATTTAAATAACACTTTTACCTCGAGACTTCATTGCGCATATCTGCATGATTTTATCAACCATGAAGTATTTTTAAAACTTCAATAAAATTTTGTCCTGAGTTATTTTATGCGTTCAAGAAGACCAAAATATAATTCTTAATAAAGTCTAGTCTTAATAGTGCTTTTCCTTTGTGGATAGGTATCTCACTTCAGTATGTAGTAAATGGGATTTATGTTCACTACCCATTTTAAATAATCTGGAAAACCCAACCCTAATCTAATCTAACGTAGTAAAAATTTTTTTCGGGGTGATTTTATCTTTCTTTTATGGAAAATCTAATATTGGTCATGTTTTGAGTTATTTTATGTCTTTGAGAAGACCAATAATTTACTTCAGTCTTTTTTTAATAGATAGTCCTTTCCTCTGCGGATAGCCATCGCACTTCAGTGTGTAATAAGTTAATAAATGAGCATTATGTTCACTTAAAAAATTAAAAGGAATACTCACCCCTAATTACCACAAATAATTTTCACACGTAGGCATTATCAACGCGAGACTTTGTTTATTATGTTCACTACCTATTTTGAAGCATCAAATTTTAAATAATCTGCACAACCCAACCCTAATCTAATCTAATCTAATCTAACTAGGTAATTTTCGCAGTATGCTGCAAGATGAAAAGGGGCGAAGCAGTATGTACTTAGCTAACGTCGCGAGCTCTCTTCCAATATCAGATAATTTTTACCGATTATTCCTCGATGGTATGTCCGAATTGTGATTTGGACTGTAGACAGTCTCAAGATAGTCATTTTAGCGTCAAATTCGAAAATTTGCGATTGACCGTTCTTTTGAGAAATCAAATAAAAATATTTTTTCTGAAAATTATTCCTCCCTGGTATGCCCGATTTTAAAAATCATTTTTTACAAACCTGCTCCTGACTGTGCACGAACATTGTGCCAAATTTGAACTATATCGGTAAAGTCGTTTAAGAGAGGAAGCGTGTCGACCGAAAATCCTGAATCAGGGATGAATTTAGCTTCGCTCCATTTATTTTTGGAGTGATTTTTGTCTTTTTTTATGAAAAATCGAATATTGGTAAATTATTCATTTGTATTAGTACATCTGTGATTATAAAATGTAGTGCCAATTATTTTATTAAAAATTTTACATTAAAATTCCATTTAAATACCTTGATTTTAAATTTTTGTGAAGAACATTTGGATTAATTTAAAAATTATTATTTAAAACGAATAAATATTAGGAAGTAGGCGTCTATCTATTTACAATAATTACTATTTTTATCATATTACATTATATAGGTAATACTGATCGATTCTTTTTATTCCGATATGTATTATATTGTTTGAACGTGAACTATTTATTCCCTTTGAAAAATTCACCGAGGGTTGCAGTTTCTTTGTAATGTAGGACGTTTGCAATTTAACAAACGTCATTGCTCGTTCATGCGTAAAGTTTAAAAGATAAAAGCAGCATCGTTTACTTGCTGTGGGAGGGGTTGTTTCAACGGAAATACTTTTTAACTAAAAAAAGATCGTTTTATACAAGGAAGGTTTCGTATCTATAAATGTACACAATATTTTATTTTGCCCTGTAAGGTAAATCCTGTATCATTTTGGTTTTTATACTTATGCATTTATTAATCGAGACCTGTAATGTTGAGGTGAAAATTAATTAGGAAAATGTCACAGGTCAACGAAATCAAGTTTTGAAAAAAAAACGGTCAAGTCAGAATATTATTATAAAATAAAACGTTTCTAATTGTACAGTGGCGATATGGTTCGGACTCGTAAATAAATGTCGTATTGTAACAAGTATTCTGCAGTGATGCACTGACCTACTCTAATAACTGATGTTGTATTCTTGAAATATTTTATATAACAGCATATTGCTTTGCTAAATACAAGTCTAAAGCGTCAAAAGAACAAATAACCATGACAGGTTGACTGTAACGTAAACATTTTGAGTCACATTTAATCTAATCAAAAAGAAATACAACACTCATCCTGATAATGTTAATCACCAGTTGATGCAGCGTTGCGTTGTCGTATTTCTGATTTACCAGGGTCGGATTGGTTCTTGCGTATAGTGCTCTGTCGCCTCCTACAGGTTTTGCATTTATATCAGAAAAACCCTGCATTGTACACGTCAATTGGTAACTTATTATAATGGTACCAAGCGACATCCCCTACATTAAAAGAACAAATAACTATGACAGGTTGAGTGTATCATAAACATATTGAGTCACATTTTATCTAATCAAAAAGAAATACAACTCATCCTGCTAATGTTAATTACCAGTTGATTGAATGCAGCGTTGCGTTGTCGTATTTCTGATTTACCAGGGTTGGAATTGCTCTTGCTTATAGTGCTCTATCGCCTCCTACAGGTTTTGCATTTATTACAGAAAAACCCTGCATTGTACACGTCAATTAGTAGCCTATTATAATGGTACTAAGCCACATTCCCTACATGTGGAATCAATCTTGAGTCGTTTACTTTATCGTCACTATAGAAGGGCTAATTCCATAAGGCACACTAATCTCGTTGAGTCACTTATTCTTTAACTTCATACAAAATAGGTATTGATGATATTACAAATTTTGGAACCTAAAACTTTTTGTTTTCAGTCTCCTTGTTTTCAATCAGCAACTTCTGTTTATTGATATACATACAATGTAGAAATCTTCCCGAAGTGAGTTTGTTTTAATATGAAATATTCTCAATTTTTATCCACTACACACTACCTTAAATTAATGAGGAAAAATTGTTGCTGTTGTCACACCCCCGCCGGGAATCGAACCCGGGCTCTAGTGGTCAGAGCATTGGCGCGTAAAGCCAAAGAGCTCGGGTTCGATTCCCGGCGAGGGTGTGACAACAGCAACAATTTTTCCTCATTAATTTGAGGTTTCTATTTATTGGTAAGTGACGAGAGTTAATAAGCTAGAAATTGGAGTCCACCTGAAGGTATCGATAAACTGTTCATCGAGAACTCCTATTAATGACTTAAATACGATTGTGGAAACTTCTCAGATGTTTTATTGTAAAATTCAACGCATATAGGGATTCTATCAACGTGTAGAAAATGTAGTAAAAACTTTTTGTGTCGCAACAATTTAAAAGCAAAGAAATAATTTTCCAGGAAGTGAAATATGTGTGAAGGCAAAAGGTGTAGGTAATAGTCATAACGTGTATCGCTGACGTAAAGTCTGCTATAGAAGGTCTCTCTTTCTTCCTGGACCCGCCCGTTATCAAAACTTCTTTTCTTTCCTTCTAACTAGCATATCTTATATACACATATACACCATTATAGATTTTTTCCAGTTAGGGAAGATTGGAGCGTTCCAATTTCGCCTTGTGCAATATTAATACCGCGCCAACTTAAAAAACACGAGTTCTGTTTCACTGGCTAACTGCACGTCGAGTCGGGGGTGAAAAAAAGCGAGGGTGACTTCGTTAGGGTAAAAAAATACAGGATTTGCATTCTAGAACCTTCGGCGAATTTTTAAGCTGCCTTTTACTCCGTTTCGCGGAAACAATATCTTCTAACGCCTGCTTCCATTCTACTCTTCTTCCTCTTTTTAAATTTCGTCTCCTTATACGCATTATATATATATATTGATCCGAATCGTATATCTCTCGTCTTCGACAGTAAATTTTTTACCATAAACAATTCTTTATTATTATCATCCTTGTTTATAAAAATAAATCATTTTATTTCGTATACTCACTTACTTACATAAATATATTACCTATTATTTACTCTACTTTAACTTGAACCTGATGCGGAACCACTGGGTACCTATAATATACAATAAACTAGGTAGAAATGCGTTGGAACTAGCTGAAATGCAGTGGCTGTGAGTAACCATGAATATGATACAAACATTCTTGTATGGAACTGTGTACTTAACAGCTCCAATGTCGTCGGTATTGTTGGATTTGCCAATAGGCTGTAGGGCCACGAACGGTATGAGCCTAGGAGCTGCTGATTTTGGAGACATAGAAAAAGTGTAGATTTTCATGCAGCATTATCCCAGGGATTAGAGGTCGATTTGGTTCAAGAGAATATATATAGGTTTTCACTGCCATAGAAACCCGAATTAAGATAAATGTCATTACTTAATATCTGTACGTTTTTTTGTGCTACTTTTATTCAAACTTCGATGTAGCTGTCTTCAGGTGAATGTTCACCGAAAGGTCTTCACTATCTCAAGAAAATTTAATTGTTTGGCCCATGTCTTGATAGAGGTAGACATTGTGCACACTGTGGTATTCATAGTTTACGAACTTTGACGATATTATAAATTATTTCGCCAAGAAGAAGTGTAATTTTTATATCATTTTACACTGTTATTTTGTGACTAAATTACTCATTTATTTTACTTTTCAATACGCATGAGATATTTTTAGATAGACGAGACGTGATTCCACACCTTCACCAAATTATACTTATTTGTTCGTGCCACACCAAAAAAAAAAAAGATGATTCCAGAAATATACCCAAATTATTGCTGTTGTAACGTACTAATGTTTATTTTTTATATGCCAATAATTTATTTTCATTCTTCATTCATTCAATAGCCATTATTGTGGCAGGGTTTTTAATTTTTCTAGACATTTCGTAACAGTAAAAGCGAATATTAAGTATAAGTGTAAGGATTAAGACATAATATTCCCTATGACGATTGAAACTTTAAATTGTAAAATCATATTAATAGAAACAATACCTGTCCTGTCATGTCCTGTCCTGTCCTGTCCTGTCCTGTCCTGTCCTGTCCTGTCCTGTCCTGTCCTGTCCTGTCCTGTCCTGTCCTGTCCTGTCCTGTCCTGTACTGTTCAAACTTTTAGAGAAATACATTCAGTAACATTTTTGATGCTAATCTGTTTTTGTATTTCCATGGTACATAATATTATAGTCAATATTTTATTAATAACGTGCATACATTTAAACTATTTGATTTAAACTAGGAACAAAACAAGAAAAACGAATAGATTTCGTTTATTTGAGAAGCTGTGCTTCTGTACATATATATATATATATAAATTCTCTCGCACAAACCTGCATATATCTCATTACATTGCATAAAAAACGCTGTCTAACTGCTTGGGGTGAAAAAAAGCGAGGGGTGCTTGTAAGGGTGCAAAAAAAATGAAGGGGCGCATTTTTTTATGAATGCTTTTCCATTGTGGCACTTCGATCGCCTGAGGGGACCCAATCGATATTTTCGATTTCTGATTTCCCCACGGTAAACTGGGTTAGTGTAGTTTTTACCTTGACCTGAAGAAGTTCATTCTAACAGATGCTGCTGTAGATTATTATGAGTAAGTTTGAATATTTCCGACGTTTTTCAAATTTAAGTTATTTCTTGCGATTTATTAAAGTAGACTTTTAGGCAGTATTTGTAATTAAAATATCCCATCAAACTAAATTATTTTTATAACCGTAAAAATTAGTGCTAATAAGTATAGTATGTAAAGGGTAGTAGAACAGAGTGGCAGGGTGCAGTAGACATGGATTTAAGTAGTCTCAAATTTTGCAAGTGTATAAGTAACTAGATTTATTTTGAAACTAGATAATATTTAGACAATTGTGGAGTACTTACGGACCTTTAGGACAAAGTTATGTTATACGCTATTTTTATATTGCAAAGTGTGCTAGTTAATTTAAATGCTAATAATTTTAGCAGAAATTTCTATTTACCGAAAAATTTATATTTATCTAGTATTTTTGCTAAGTAATACATAGGTAATAATTTTACCTACACATATTGCAAAAAATGTTTATAACGGTAATAGAAACTCGTATGGTGTCGTATGCTCTTTATTGGATTCATTTTGTTACCTAATTTTTGTTCAAGTAGGTAGATACAAATACATTTTTATATATATATATATATAAACCGAAAACCATTTTTACTAAGAAAAACTCGAAAACCGAATCATTCGAGAGGAAATGAAGCCATTGTTAGTCGAATTCAACCAATCATAGAAAGAAAAAGGACCTATTTGATTTCCAATTTCCCATCAAATTAACTCAGCTAATTCCTAGCGACTTTGAAAGAAATTGATTGATGACGTTCCATTCTCGCCAGCGTTTTCTTTCTCGACGAAACGAAATGAAACCCGAGTTTAATGAGATCTGAATGACCCTAGAAAACCATCTGACTGTTAAACGATCGGTGAAATCGAAATATTTTTCTTTTTTACATTCATTAGTATAAATTGAAGTTATTATTGAAATTTCTTATTTAAACTTAGTTAATTGGAATCGAAAATTTTGGGAATATTGGGTAACTAGTAATACGTTTTGTGAAAATTTTTTATTGAAAATAGGTATTTTTAGTACATCTACACATAGTATAAAACAAAGTCGCTTCACGCTGTCTGTCCCTATGTATGCTTAGAACTTTAAAACTATGCAACGGATTTTGATGCGTTTTTTTTTTTAATAGATAGAGTGATTCAAGAGGAAGGTTTATTTGTATAATACATGCATAATATAGTAGAGAAACACTGGTAATTTTAGAGGTTTCTAATGTGATGTCGTAAATAAACACATTTTTTGCGCTTACATTGCAAACGCAATTACAACAGTATTGTACATCTTAAAAAGATCTACAAAAAATTCCGGGATGGTATATGTCTATCTTTTAGGGATAACCCACAATAACCATTTTTATCCTTTACTTTTTATGAGAAATAATGACTTATTTACGAAGCGATTTTAAGCAATACAGCATTAATTCTTAATCCAATTAAGTACCTTAAATATATTGTGCATTTAATATAGATCAATGTGACCCTTTACATCATCTAATTTAAATGAATATTTTCGAAGATATTACAGATTTAAAATAATAGCGGTTGCGGCGATACCGGCCGAGAGGCCGGTTTTTGTATTGTCTAATGACAAAAGAGCTGTGAATGTTGTATACAAAGACATTTGGTAGTGTATTTAGTATGTTCAGGGGGTGTCTTTTGAAAATTTTTCCTCTTCGAGAATAATCTAAACAAAAAAATATATATATTTAGTATCAGCATTGCACCCGTGCGAAGCTGGGGCGAGTCGCTATAGTGTCTTATAAAGCCTGAAATTGTTTAAATATTCATCGGCTTTTAAAAATTTGAATGATAAAAAGAAAATAATAGTTCCTCATAGATTTAGGCGGAGGCGTTAATGGAAAATTCATCAATAAATTAAATAAATTGTAGATATGTAGTGCCTCTTAGATTTTTTTTGTCAAATGAGATCAATTTTTATTTTGTTGTTGTTGTTGTAATAGTTGATATTAATTAAAACTATTAATTTACTACAGATCAATTTACCGAATTTCAGTTATAAGCAATATCTATAGCAATCATGTAGTTTTTAGAAAATAATCTACCTATCAATTTATTTAATCATCAAATGCATGGTAGTAATTCCTTTTGTTTTTGTTCATGGTGTTTTCGACTTTGTTGACTGGAAATTGTATTTGTGGCTATATTACGTAAATTGATATTTTATCGAAAAACCTCCAAGTAATTATTCTGGGTGACAGTACAGGGCGTTGATTCGTCGCAGTAGGCGTTTTGGTTTTCCCCGTCCTCATTGGTTAATTAGTGGTTTAATTACGCCTTAATTACGCATTATTTGTCGTCGTGTTGGTGCGTAAAATCGGAACGGTAATAGAAAACGAGACGACGGTACGCATAGCGTAGAGCATCAAGTAAGCGAAGCGAGGATGAGATCGATAACGAGAATTGTCGCGCAAAGGAACTGATTAGCGACAGCGACGTTCGAGGGCGGTCCGGCGAATTTCCCGCGCCGCCGTCGACGTCAACGGCGTCGCGACGCCCCCACCCCTCCCGTTCCGACAAAATGGTTACTGCTTATCGAAACGGTGAAAAATCATACCTAATGAGATGACCCTTCTACTAGCACACTCTCGTGACACTCTGTCTAAGGAAGTTTATAAAATAAATAAATAATTGTTAAAATTGCATTTCGCTTTTTGTGTTAGTGTAAATTAGTAAGTAATAATAACACATAAGTATATCATTTTATTTGAACCCATTTTAAATAGTGGATTAAATAAAATGAATTATAACCTTTTTTCTTCTATAACAAATTCTTGAAATCAAGTTCAACAGTATTGTTATTAAAATATGTGGTTGTATGTATTTTTGAATGAGAAATTTAAAAACTATAGATCTCCACAACAACGCCGTTGTCATTAATTTCGTTTTTTTTATGGTATTTGCCTTAAATTTACTCAAATATTAACGAATAATAATGAATCAAATTTGAGTTGAGATATCTATTAGATACCTACATAGGTGGGTGCTAAAAACTGCAATAATATAGATCAGCGCTGTTCAACTTATCATAGCCCGCGGGCCATATTTTCATAACCAAACCTTTCGGGAGCCAAGAAGATTTATAAAGTCAGTTTATGTTAATTAAAAAAATATTTTATTTATACTAAAGATAAAACTCTAAAATATTCGTAATTTATTAATGAGAACATTGTGACCGTAACTGTTTAGCAACAATATCTTTTATGCTTTCATTAATATTTGTTCTGGCAAGTCTAATTATACCTTCAAGAGTAAAATATTTTAAACTGTTTCTATATTGTGACTTTATATATTTCATATCGGAGTATACACACTCGAAGATTATGTACCTACTTCCAAACATTGATACAATTTGAAGTCCAAAATTTGTCTCAATTTTGGATATGTCTCTTTATCTAAAAATTTTAATATTTCTATTCCAGTTACTCCACGAGATGTAAAAAATGAGTCACCTGCAAGTCTAATTATACCTTCAAGAGTAAAATATTTTAAACTGTTTCTATATTGTGACTTTATATATTTCATATCGGAGTATACACACTCGAAGATTATGTACCTACTTCCAAACATTGATACAATTTGAAGTCCAAAATTTGTCTCAATTTTGGATATGTCTCTTTATCTAAAAATTTTAATATTTCTATTCCAGTTACTCCACGAGATGTAAAAAATGAGTCACCTGCAGGTCGCATAAATCTATTTGATATTTAAGATCAACGGAGTTGATATCAGTATTAATTGAATCATAAAATAAATGAATAGACGATTTATGATCATCAAATTGAGAAAATCTTTCATTGAAATCTGTAATTAACATATCTAATTTTGGTAGAAATATTTTAAAATCCGCTTCTATATTACATTCTTTCATTTCTTCATAGATCTCTTACTTTACATAGTAAAGTAATTTTAATATTAATAATATCTATTAATTTAGTAACATAAATTTATTCATAGTAAAATGTACTCGCGGGCCGTAAAAATAATTTGGAGGCGCCAGTTGGACAGCCCTGATATAGATAATGTAAAAGACAGAGCCAGTAACAGTAATTTTTGAAAATCTGGATGTTTCGAACAGATTTCCGAATACCTACATACAATCGAATTCGGTTGTAATGAACACGTGGGTGTTATTCAAACTTGGATATAACGAACACATTTATACAAACGGTCGGCCTTAGTTGCGGCCGGTTATAACGAACTAGTGTTTTTTTGTAACGAACTAATATTTCTTTGTGATTTAAACAATCAAAATTCTACATATTCCAAACTTTCTACAAATTGTATGCATCTGTTGTAAATACAACTCATTTTGTAAAAATTGGTGATTTTAATGAAAATCTATAAAATATCTAGTGATGACCTATGACGAACAAAATTCTTAGTCGTCTCTCGCACTCGTTATAACCAAATTCGACCGTATTGTGTATTTTTGAAATACTTTGTTACTTGTAGGTATGTTATAGGATGAGGTAAACCTTCCGATATAAAAGAAATTGATTTTACGTCTCATTACGATGAGTTTTTCCTTCTTAATTTATTACATGCGCCTATGTATGTGTTGTTAATAATTTCCCGTCTCGTAAAAAGAAGCGAGAGGGGTACGTGGAAGGAAAGGGAAATGAAAATGGGAATTAGGAAGGTATGTGGAGGAAAGTCTGAGCTAAAAAACATCTGGGCCTCTCCTGTGTGTTATGCCAGGTCGACTGGTCGGTCGGTCGGTCGGTCCTTGGTCCTTCTTCATCCCGCACGTTTATTCCTCTCTTTTCGTATTAGACGGCGGGCTTAATTCTTCTAGAAAACAAAGCCTCTTCGCCAGATACATTTCTACCCCAGATTATTCCGTTATATATTTCCCCGCAAAAGAAAGCGTGTGTAGATATAATATATAGAGGTTGTCACGTGCATTATTTATATTATCCAATATTCTGTACGAGGACTGCCGTTTTAATGACGCAGTTTTTTTGGACGGGCTCGGAGCTTGTTTCGAGGACGCCATCTAATAATAACATAAATCCTATTCTTCTCCTACATATACACATATATACACGTTCCTGTTCTTAGTTATATATATATATATA
>NW_020438946.1:2392990-2402600 GCF_000699045.2 Agrilus planipennis
AAGTACGCAAAAATACTTTATTTAAGGCCTTAAGTAAACATCGTAATTTTGTAAGCGATTATTCGAAATTCAGAGTATTTTTACATCAATAATATTGCACAGAAAAATGGCAAGCCATATTTACGGAACAACCTGATTTCCCAAATCTGTTCAAAGTAGTGTCACTTTTGCTGTCCGTTCCGGCCACTTCAGCATTTACAGAAAGAGTATTCTCTGTTATGAATGCAAAGTGATGGGACGACAGGAATAAAGCTTCATTAAAACTAATTAAAAATGAACTTTGAGTTTACTTAATACTTTGTTTGCCATTTTTAGAGGCTATTAATGTGTTTAAGAGCGACAGCAATTTGTTACTGGCTGCTTTACTACTTTATTTTTATGCTGAGTACTTTTTTTTGAACATTTTAGTCAAGAAATACTTTATGTAAAGCCTATAAAGGTGGCAACCCTAATAGGGATGGCCAACCTGCGGGCCGCGGCTCCTTGCACAACTTGGTGACTCGCGAGATTCATTATAGTTTTACAAAATGCATTTATTTTTATAATGGTCGCTGTTTTTCGGTATCTACAAAGTCAGATAATTCAGAATGGATGAAGTAGTAGAGGTATAAAACAAAGGATAGCGCAGGGTCGATTTAGAAATTCGAAAAAGATTGTTAACGGTGTATGTCTTAAGCACGGCGTTGTACGGGTGCGTAATGTGGGCACAAAGGAAAAAAGTTTGAAAGGTGGTGTTACAGGTGAATGATAAGGATAAAGAAATGAGAAGGTATTAGAATGAGTTAAGAGTCCCCTATGGAAGTCAATAAGAAGTAGGCGAAATAGGTCGGTAGGACACCTTCTTAGGCATAAGAGGCTAGATTGAGACTTATTAGAAGCAGAAATAGGAGTTAATAGTAGTAGAGGTGGCTCTACTTTAGATTACTGTTCTCAAATAATTAAAATGTTTTAGTTATAAGGAAATACGAAAGATTAGATCAGAATAAGAAAGAGTCGTGGTGCGTGTCCAACCAGTTTTAAAGTTGATAACCCGATGATGATGATGATGATAGTGATAGTGATGATTATAATGGTCAAAGTAGTTAAAACTAATGTTTAAATGAAATANTGTTATGATAAAAAATTAACTTTTTTAAAACAAAATTCTTCTGAATATACGTATGACAAATATTGCCTGTTTTATTAATGAGTTTACAGTTATCAGTTCAAAAAATGTATATAGTAGGTGTAAATCTATAATATAAAGATATATAATTTCGGCTGGCTACCCCACCGTCAGACAATATGGTGGAAACCCACAATATTTTTTTTGGATTTTTGTAACTGTAACTGTAACTATTAACTCATTATTCAAAGAAAACCTTCTACATTTATTTTCATTATAAATAAATGAAAAATGAGTAGCGCTTTCGCTGTGTTGAAATTTATTTTTATTAACAGCGATTAATTCGTTAAAGTTAGTCTTGTTAAATCATAATTATTTTTACCTCTGAGAAGAACTCACTCACACAAGTAGATAAGTACATATTTAAGCAATAGTAAGTCTTCTAAATAATAAATAATACATGTAGGTATGTACATAATTATATAGATGTTATTATGCCCATTCATATTATTTGACAAATATTTCCTCTGTGGAAGCAGGAAGTATTAATATGCTAATTCTGCTAGTCTTCCTTAAGACTTCTTCACATTTGATGAAATGTTGTAGGAAGTACAAAAAGACTTTTCTACATTATTTAGTTCTACCGTTTGAATATTTACTATTTAATGTTGTAGGTTTTCATGTAGGTCTTTAAATTTTCGTTAATTGTGGTTTTTAAATCTGTACCCTTCACACATGCAGAGATTGTTAAATATAGTGTGAACTCTCTTTACAACAAACCATTTCAATTCATGTATACTGGGCATCTCTTTGTAACGATTCTTAGTAACGTCCCATTTTAACATTGAAAATGGCTAGTAAAAGAAAACTTTGTGTGGATGAAAAGTTTGTTTACCTACCTATTCAATCGTGAAATACAACGGGAGCTAGATGTGATAAATGAACGACTTCTAATACTATGCCTAATTCGAATTAACTGATATCTATTAATTAATCAAAAGAATGCTCTCTATAGTAACTTTTGTTTTGATTTTTGTCTTGTTGATAAATGTCTTCGTCTATTTGTTGATACCATAGCTTACAGCTGACTAACTAACTTTCAATTTCTTTATTATAAACCGCTGTGTCGATGTATTTACTCCTTTGGTCCAAATGCCCAAGTCCTTAGGCGAGAGTCTGCGTAAGTGAATTGATTTCTGCCTTCAATCTTCGAATCTGTTTGTTGGCGTCCCATTGCCTCCATTAAATGAATTATCGATTTCCACATCAAATAGAGGATTGTTTTGATCGATTTAGTATGATTTAATGGGAAATACCATCGAGAGAACTCAGTCATCTTTCTTTTTACTTCAAAGTTATGTTATGGAAACTTTAATCGTAAAATTTCATAATGTCCCGGCTCTTCAGTTTCCATTGTTGCCAATGTTCTTCTTGCGAAAAGTTTTGTCATTGTATCTTCATAAGAACGCCTGCTAGCGTTTTTAGGGTTCCGCATCCTTAAAAGGAATAAAGTGACCATTATAGGATGACTTCGTTGATCATCTGTCCGTTTGTCAAGACCGTTTTGCTCAGGAACATGTGATGATATCAGGTTGAAATGAATATCAAATACTCAGATCTGCTGTGATAAAATTAAACTTCTAAGTCAACGCAATTGAATGGTACTGCCGCTTATGCCGCATATTTTGACCCTCGTAAGGGAATCGAAACCTGTAGGGTATTTCCTCTTGACCTAGAATTATGAAATTTGGTAAGAAGCAACGTCTTATAGCTTAGCGGCAGTAACCAAGTGCCAAGTGTACTCTACCTTGATTTCCAAAAGGTGTTCGACTCAGTGGACCATGCCATTCTATTGTCTAAAGTTTATAACATACACTTCAACCATGGTCTCATAAACTAGTTAAAGCCAAAGAGAAATGATAGTCAAGATTCATGATCATCAACCATACCCCTTTACAGTAAACTCAAGATTCCCATCTCGGCCCGGTCCAATTCCTACTTTTTTTAAAATGATATTGTCGGTATGGTATCTTACATAACAAATCTAATATTTGTTGATGATATGAAACTATTTTACAAAATTAGTTCCTCTTTAGATCAGCTTAAACTCCAGAGTGATCTTGACAAAATCTGCCAATGGTCAATTGAGAACAATCTCTCCCTAAATCTTGACGAATGCAAACTTGTATCCTTTACCCGTAGTCAAATATCGAAATTATTACATAATTACAAGCTACATGGTACAGTCTTGGAGAAGGTAGTTTTTATGACAGACCTAGGAATTATCTTTCAAAGCAACTATACCTTTAAAGTGCACTTAGATATGGTTATATCCAAAGCACATAGGACATTTCGTTTCATATTTAGAGTTACACGACAATATTCAAACTCATGTACCTTCATTTATCTCTACTTAACACTGTGTCTCACTTTAATGTTCCCAAATCTGGATTCCCTACTTTGAGGTAAACGTACCCTTGAGTCTATTCAAAACAGATTTCTCAAATATCTTTCTTTTAAGGACAAAAATGTTGCAACCATACAATACTGGGAACATAACTACCAGCGTATTATGTTGCATTATAAAATTTGTTCAATTAAATTATTACATAACACTCACGATTTGATGCTCGTTAAAAAAGTACTAGTAAAAAACTACTCTGAAATCTTTGGCATATTTAATAAACGCCAAATTTTTCTGAAATAAAGCACAAATAAAAGGTACTACATGAAACATTTTAAGGGTTCGATTCCCGGCGAGGGTGTTATAGCAGCATTTTTTCTCATTAACCTAGTCATTTATAGTGGACAAAAATTGAATGAATTTTCACATTAGTATAATTACAAGTAATAGAAAAAAAAAAAATAACTTGATGTTATTGTAATTATAAGTTTCGATGATTGATTTTGGTGGTAAACTTAAAACATCCTCGGAAAAGGCGGGGGAAATCTTCGAGACTCGATTCCCTTGACGGATGAACTATTTACATACCTAGAAATATGTACGGAACCCTCGGTGCGCTTGGTCGGTTTTTTTTAAATTTTATTAGTTCAGTTTTGAAAGTTGTATCAACTTCTTACAATTACGTAGATATCTGTGCATTTAGTCGCAGAGTTATCCCTTTTTAAAAATAATGGCCCTTCCGTAACGACGCCCCCACACACATAACTTCATTTATCCCTGTGACAAAAACGACCCTTTATTTTTCCCTCGGTATCAGAACGAATGCTGTGCATTACTTTTCCCAATATCAGCGAAGAAAACTACGGTCGCATATTTTACGGCATAATGGCTGGGACTAACTATGGCCGCGTTCTCTCTCTCTTTCCCCCTCATCCCTCTTCTCTCCTCCTCTAGCCTCTTTCATAGTTCCCCGTCTGCCTGCGGGATCCGTTCTGGAGCTAACTATCCCGCGCGCGAACCCTAAGATTATTATAAGAAACGTTGCTGCCACCGCACCAGGGTTAAATGGGTGTCTGTCCGGCTGGCATTTCCACCCTTAAGGAGAATTCTTCATCTCAGTTCTGTTTGCGGTTCTCTCGATGCCCTTCTCTTTTTCACTTTGTGTGTTTTATACGTGGTCTGAGGGGGTAGGGAAGCGTTTCGGTCGGAACGGTTTTTTCGTATTATGTCCGAAATTCAAGTCATTTTTCTCGATTATTACAATTTGGCATGGAGGAAGTTAAGAAAAACGAAAACGCCGCTGGTAACTTTTTTTTGTCAGATCAATTTTTCACGATCAATTACCGAAGTATTGACAAAAAACTAAGACAAATATGGAACTTTTTTTACACATCACGTTGAATATACCTCGTACTGATTGATGGGATTAGTTTAGATATAGATTATACATTTCCGGTATTTATAAGCGAATTTTAAAATGCCCTTAACAATTATTTGGGCTCAAAGTATGGACTTAAACTTGGAAGAGTAGAATCTTAAAGGACGGAAGTAATATCACAAGATTTAAACAATTTTTATGTCTTTTAACCTTCTGTGTTAGTTAATAAAATAATTCGAAGTGGTCTGTATCCTGTCGAAACTGCCAGACGCGGATCGCGATTCCGATCTTTTTGGATCTCAGCGCGTCGCAGGCAGCTCCGACAGAACACAGACCAACCTTTACCTGCTGTCTTAACAGCGCGTTTTAGAAAATACCACAAATGGCGTGACAAACGCCATCTGTAGTACGATGCTACATTTTAGGATTACGTATGCTCCAACAAGGTCCATTTAAATATATGGATAATATCTACTTGCTGAAACGAATCCCGGCGTAGCTAACCACTACGGTAGTTACCATAGTCGAATAAAATAATTCGAAGTGGTCTATATTATGTCAAAACTTCCAGACGCGGATCGTGATTTCGATCTTTTTGGATATATATATGGTGTTATATATGGTGTTAGCTACGTTGGGATTCGTTTCAGCAAGTAGATATCCATATATTTAATTGGACCTTGTTGGAGCATACGTAATCCTAAAATGTAGCATCGTACTACAGATGGGGTTTACCGCGCCATTTGTAGTATTTTCTTCTGTGTTAGTGGTTTAATTTTTTTAAAAATCAAAAAGTAAACTGTCTACAAAAAGGGCAAGGGGAAGAACCTCACTAAAATAATGCAATAGTTTACTCCCTTCGGAATAAACTGAATTTTAAGTCATCTGGCAAGCTACATTTCATTTTTCTGAGAATATTTTCGCAGAGGTCCAAATATATGTTAAATGAACTTCTAAAAGGCCTATAGATATATATGGTGTATGTTGCATGGGGGCCGTTTTTAAATCAACTTCTAATAGGCCCTTTAATATAAAAGCCAATTGAATATAGAAAAATAATTTATTATTAATTTAACATAAATAGTCTTAATGATTGAGGCATTTCCAAAACAATCGTCAAATATTGTTGCCGTCAAAATTTAAATCTATCTGGATGTTGTCTGAAGTACCCCGTTATTTTGGAAGTAGGAAAAGGGGAAAATGACGGAAGAAATTCCCCGCTAGGTCAAAGAACCTTTGCCGCTACTTAGGAAAGGCAATCCAAACAAAAAAGAGGCATCAAACTTCTGAAATTGTTCCGATCCATGACAACACATGTCCTTGTCAAATTGCTGGTGCACCCAACTGTCTTTTAAACAACTTCAATGGGTCATTTTCGATCCACTGTCATACCGTTCCGAACCAGCATCGACTTCCTAACATCATCACTAGGAGAGTGTCGTTTTTAAAATAACAAAGAACTTCAGACCAATCAGCATCATCATCATAAGGTCGTCAGTCCTAAGACTGGTTGGACACGTACCTCCGCTCTTTCCTATTCTGAGTTAAATTTCGTGTTGGTTATATTAAGATTGGCAATGGTTCGATGGTTTAATTGTAATAGTAATGAAAAATAGTAAAACTCCAATTGTACTTTATTGATCAGTAACTACAGAAAACATGTTAACACAACGGGAGCTTCTTAGAAACTAACTTTTAAAATGTACAAGTCTCTGCAGCCTCCTTAGGGCCATAAAACCCAGATGTGGCCTAAAGTGACCTCGACAATACGAATACATTAAAGTACATAATTTTTAGTGATAAAATATTAATAAAAGACGTCACGACTCACACGTAGATACTTCAGTTATCCAAAATGATATTGTCCTGAATGTATGTCATTATAATAGTTATTCACATTTTTATTGTCGGCATCACACAGTTTAAAAAGAATCGGTTATGGTCCGAAGTTCTTTTTAAAAAATAATTTTCGATACATTAAAAAGCCAAGTTATTCATCATAACCGCTGTCGTTAAAGTGATATATGAGGAAAAATTTTCATTTTTCTCTGGACCGTAGGAACATGCCGAGGTGCCATTAATTTCGAATCGTTTACAAGGAGGAAAACGCTTCCGAAATGCCGATAGAGCACCGCCGTTTAAAGTGGGTCGCAAAATAATTAATATTACTCTGTCGTGCTGCTCGTAAAAAATGAAATGAGGTTATAAACGCGTTAGACGCGCGAGAAATGAGAGAGAGAGAAATTAATTTTTTTTTCTTCCGGAAGTCATGAAATTTTCGGCATTAACCAACTGCAGCCAACAATGGTAGTTGATGAATAATAAACTAAAAGTGTTTATTGGTTCTTAACTTTTGGGGGAGCTGTTTATCTCTAGTTTTGTAGCTTTCGTTGGCAACTCAGTTCAATTATGACATCGTTGATTCTCTTGAGGATGCCAACTACAGTTGCTGGCGAAACGTTGAATAGACGACTTTACCAAGCCCAACTATTCACATGTTAAGTATTTTTATTAGGTTAGGTTAGGTTAGGCTTACTTTAATACACGTTACATAGACTTCTAAAGTTTCAACATGAAAGATTAACTTGTCTAGAGACAAGTAGGTATTTATAATTGACGGAAAATACTAATAAGTGAAACTACAATGAAAAATCTTAATCTTTGTTAATGACACCTCTTATACAGTACATCTCCAAATCGTTGCAATTACTTTTAACATTTTTTTCGTCAATGGTTTTCTTTAGGATCCTGTTTTGCAAATCGTAAAGCAGGTTGATACAGGTAACAGTTCAAGCCACGATAGCATGAGTTACCATACTATTAAATAATCCATAATAAATACTCACTACACTTACACTAAAGACGTAGCATTCATGATTCTATATAATTTCTGGAAGGTGAATATAAAATACCTTGTCCGAAAGAAAACTTAAACTTTTGGGTGTTTCATTCCCACTAGCCACTACTACTGGTGGGCCTCCAGATTACGCCGAAAGGTAGGACGGAAGGCATCATGAGAATGGTTGGGTGGTGGTTCGGGTTAGAAAAATGAGACGGACAAGAAGAAAGAAGAGAATGAAGGATTATCTATGGAATATTACTGCTCCAATACTTGCCTAACTGATCCAATGAACCACAGAAAAATTTGGACCAAGCAGACGGACCTGGAATCAAATGGGCGTCCTACCGAATGCTAAACAATGGTCTAAACCCCTAGGCCATGCTCAGTGACCGTTAACTATTTTCTTAATATAGTAACCCCATTTTGGGTGTTGCTCAGTTATGATTCCCAGATGTCAAGCATTTGTTGCTCTGCGCAGAGCCGTACCATTGATTTGCATTTTATATTATAAAAGCTTCCTGCGGAACTGTAATGTTGACTGTAGCCTAGCTACTTTATTAAACGACTTAACGATCCTTATTCCATACTAATAACGTATAACGAAAATTTCAGGCTTTAATTCAACATGCCCAAAGCGCTGCACTACTTATTTTTACATTTTGCCCCAGTAAGAAGAGCTCTGCTTAAAATATTTGTTAATTCATTGGAAAATGCAGTGGTGGTTTTTCTGTTATGATCCTGCAACTACAGTACGTCTTGAAACAATCAATGGTCCAGTGATTTAAATGCGGCTGCAGTTGGATATTTTCCGGAATATTAGTCGACACGCATTTTTTGCAGGTTCTGACATGTGCTGAAAGTGGCGACAGAGTCCTCTGATAAATTGAAGTGGACTGACCAACAGCCACGTACGGATTCCGTACACGTCCTGCGAAAATATACCTCGATTTACAACAACAACCTCTGCGAAAACTCTCCCACTAAAAACTGCTTCATCTACGAATACGGCGTTCCCCTCGAAATGAGCTACCTTGCCTGATGCGACGAAATAAAATATTGAATTATTTTTTTTGTCCAGTCAGCCGCAATATTAACTGACCAGGGTTGTCATTTTTTTTATTTCCTTGAGAACCTTATGAGTTTTATGACAATTCCGCAAACATGCTTAAACTGTCTTGGAGTACATACCTACATACAGAATTTTTCTAATTTTTTCGTGTGTAGTGGCACTTTTGTGCTTTAGATAATTATTTTTTGTCATGTTAGCGCGGAAAGCTCGTTTTGCATGCTACGAAATAGGGAAGAAATGGCCTCTTTTCAGCCGTGTTTTAGTCGGGAGGAAATGAAATTAGTCTTTTGAGCGCATGCGCTGAAGTTTACGGGCATGCGCAGAAATCAGTTGTTCAATGGCAATGTCTTCCTAACCTCTAAATCATTTACTCTTATTTCGGCAACTATCAATTTAATGACGAGCTTTCCGCAAAAACATGACAAAAAATAGTATACGTACCTCGAGAAGAAACAGGGTTATCTCAGACTGCATGTTTGCCACCCTCGCCTTCGTCTCGGGTGGCAATTGACAATTCCCTCGTTACGTAATGCACTATTTTATTCTATTTACAGATTTACTGTATTATTAGTCCTAAGAAGTTATATAGTTACAGCTTTATTTTTCCTTTATAAAAATAAAAGTATACGTACATGTATGTGTTACCGGAAATGTATGAAAGTTAGGAATTGTATACAACTCCTAGGAAATGTATACAAATCCGGGGCCATTTAGAAAATGTACAAAATAATGTTTCAAAGATATTTTAATACACACATCCTGGAAAATGTATACATTTCCTAGGAATTGTATGAAATTCCGATATTGTACAA